>NC_051211.1:55951203-56041203 GCF_015220715.1 Pygocentrus nattereri
CTTATTAAAGACACCGCAGCCTATCGCTGTTGTTGGATCCACCCCTTTCATCTCCAAAAGAGGAACTTTACAGGAGAAGGAAAAAACTCACTTTGCTTTTAGTGCAAGTCAATGGAACCAGACGTCTTTCCAAGTCATTTTGGCTCATTTCTTTTGCTCCTTTCATCATGAAATTTACAAGCAGTGTAACAGACCACGAACACTTTCAAATTAAGTCCAACACCGAAAAACGACAAATATGGAGATGCAAGGTTTTGTTCCAACAGCAGTGATATATTAAGTTAACTACAGCATATATTAACTTTTTAATGGTAAAATATTTTTTTGTGAGACTAAATGTTAGTAAATCTGAACTTTAGCATCCCTCATAGCGAGAGAAGAATCAGAAGATTTCCTGACTTTCCTTTTGCTGCCAAAACCCGACAGACACAAAAAGTCTACTGGTTTTAATCAACGTTTCATTAGGTCCTCGCTGAGAACTCCAGAATACCACCTGTAATGAACAATATTGTTCCCACATTATTGATGCCTATGGAAAACCAGAAATTCCTATTTAAGCCTTATCTAATGCTGCTCAGTTTGTCCATGTTTCCAGACCAAGTCAGAATGTTTATCCATGTGAAAGCTGGCTGTACGTCTGGGCGAATAACTTTTGTAGGTGCGGCTCAATTTACAGCACAATTCACAGTAAATTCAAACAGAACAGGCAAAACAATGTAAACGATGGTCAAATCTAGCTGTGTTTGAGGCTCTGATGTCAAATGCACCTAAAAGACCATTAAATCGTTAATCATGTTTATTATAATCGGTTCCCGGTCTCGGGCAGGTGGCAAATGAACTAGAACTAGAACTAGAACCGTAAGTTCAGTCTGTTCACATTTGGGTCAGCTGCTGTTTCTGAATGTGTAGTGAGAAAACACTTTCACAAAGTGAGCACTTTGTGGGCCCCAAGCTTTATTGCACACTTCTGTAACTTAAAAGTAGCTCAACCAGTTTGCAATGAAGTCCCTGACATTATAGAATAATAAACCTGGGATTTTAAAATAGTTAAACCCTGAAATGAAAAGTACGGCAGGTCCATGTCCGTGATTATACGACAAAAATGTTTTATAAGCTTTGTTATTCCAGTACACTGGTGAAGTAAGGGTATTTCCACACTAGTCCCGAGTCCACACCCAGGACCGATTCTGGGCTCATTTGGGAGGATTGCGTAATTCCATACGTCACTTTCCTGCGTGTAGGTTTGCAGAGCGGTCAGCACAGCTTCATCTGTTCACTGCATTATTTTACTTGCATACAAACACTCAAGTGGTGAGGAGCAGCTCTTCCGGTCCACAGCAGTCCTCTCCCCCATCACCACAATCGAAAAGCAACGTGATGCGATAAGAATTATTACAAAATAAGCCAGTCATGCACCTCTCATGTGGTGCCAGGCAGGGACTCAAGAAGGAGTGATATAATCGGTGACATCATGCAATATAAGTTGATTTTTCTCATTTATTTTATTTTTATTTAGTCTTTTTGGCTAAGACAGGAGGCTGAGCTGGAGGTGGCGGAGATGAAGATGCTGAGATTTTCGTTGGGAGTGACCAGGCTGGACAAGATTAGAAATGAGCAGATCAGAGGGACAGTGAAGGTGGAGCAGTTTGGAGATAAAGCCAGAGAGGCCAGGTTGAGATGGTTTGGACATGTGTTGAGGAGGAATAGTGGATATATTGACCAAAGAATGTTGGAGATGGAGCTGCCGGGTAGAAGGAGAAGAGGTAGACCTCAGAGAAGGTTTATGGATGTAGTGAAGGTGGACATGGAGAAGGTTGGTGTGAAAGTAGAGGAGGCAATGGATAGGGCAAGATGGAGGCAGATGATCCGCTGTGGCGACCCCTAAAGGGAGCAGCCGAAAGAAGAAGAAGAAGAAGAAGAAGAAGAAGACGACATGAAACTGAAAGTGTCATATAGTGCTATTTTGACAAGATGATAAAACTGACACATTAAAAACCACTGAGGCACATCAGCACTCAGATCTCCAGTTCTGGACAAACGTTATGCAAGTTAGCTGAGTGGTGATCAAGCAGATCGATGATATGTGGTCACTCACAGTAGTGAGATTTAACCCTGTGACACACACAGAGGAGGTTGATAAAAGCTTCATTATTATTATGGCTTCATTTTTAAAGTTTAAAAACAATATCTGGCTGCTTTTTGCATTAATACACCTCAATAAATGCATTAATTTACCTCAGTAAACAGATTAATTTATCTCAATAAAAGCTCCTTAATCAAGAAACCCCTCAGACTTCCTCTAGGAGGTATTTATGGAGCAGCTCAGCAGAGCAGCTGTTGATTGCCCTGGCTGATCTAACGTCACGCCCCAAACCAAACACTACTGTGCTTCACCTACTGCACTAATGGTGGCACTTCTAATGGGATATGCACTATTTTTAGACACTATTTCGTGAGCTAGTTGTGGTTTGGAACAGACGGTAGTAACGCAGCAGGAAATCTCAGCCGTTTAGATTTTAGCCTTCATTTGTTAATCACTACAGCAACCAATCAAATAAAATCAAGTCAATACAGTCAAATATATCAGTTCATAAGCTTTAAATATAAGATTCAAGAAAGTGATAAAATGATGTTTTACTGCCTTTGCAGGAACATTAATTGATGGTATATAAGCTTATCTGTGATACAGACACAAGCTAGCAGTATATAGTGCTTTCCTTTTCTTCTCCAGGCCCACAGTAGGCCCACCACTACATAATGCTGTCATTTTCTTCCTTTTTTCTTTTTGAATTCACATATTAATACACCTCCAGGCATGGCATTCCCCCAGACGTCTCCTGGGTCCATCTAATCACGACAAGCAAATCTGTATCTGTCACCCTCAGAAGGGGAAAATAGCCCATCCATTAGCCCCTGGAAGAGAGCTGAATATTTCATTCGGTAATTAAGTCCGACTGGAATGAAGAAGGACCCTTTAAACTCTCCTTTCTGGGTGACTTCGTAACAGATTATAAGTGACTAATGGAAAGTACATTAAACAAGACATGACCAACCCCAGCGTCTGACCCGAGAAGAAGAAGCCCAGAAGACTGAATCTCATCTGGTGGGTGAGACTCGCTCCACTCTTCTCTCTCTCTCTCTTCTGTTTCTCGTATTCAGTCTCTTCGCTACTCGTACTCAAAATGCAACTTGACACGCGTGAGAAGCTGAGCGAGAAGGCAATGCATCCTAATTTGCTCACCTTTCAAACTTCACCAGCACTACCTCTTGGTGACTTTCACCAAAGCGGGACACTTGGGCCGTGTGTGCGTCTGTCTTCTGCAGATACGAATCTGCGATGTTCTCGCTCCACAGAGAGCCTGGTGGCCTTTGTTTTCCTCACCTCCGTGCCCTTCCTCCATCCAGAATAACGACAGAACACAAGGTCGTTCGGACTGGCTGTTGACGCCTGAGATCATGTTTAAAAGATTAGGGGTGAAACTGGAACGGATAGAAAATGAATTCACTGACAAAAGGTCTTTACTGGTGACGTAACTGCTGTTAAAACTGAATTTTTCAGGCTTGATAAAAGCCAGAAAACAGATAAAAGCAACTAAATCTAATATCAGAGGTGTAAATGCTCAGTGTGTCTCTCTGAACGCAGCAGCTGACCTTTACATTGTCTTAATATTTCATGACCACTGGACCAATAGAGATGCTCCAAAGTTGCTTAGAATAAAATCTTTTTATTAACTTATACGGTAAGTTCAGATAGATTTGGCCCTCTCCTATAAAGTTGACATTTTGGAGACAATCAGGATGGACGGCCGCTGCCTGCTGAGGGGCAGGTCTTGGCCGATAAAATGACTTACCTGAGAGGAGTCATGCGCGTGAGACTTGCGGCGTCATAATGTCAGACTGTGCTACTTTAGCAGTGAAAATGTAGTCAGTAATGTTAGTCTCTTCTGCTCCCTCTGTAGCTCTTTTTCTCAATTTTCAATCCCCCCATGCCCATCGGCATAGCAGTGGTAATTTATGCCATGTTTACTGATGATGGTGCCCAGTGGTAGCATATATATTGTGAATAATATAGGCCCTAAAACAGAGCCTTGTGGAACACCATACTTTACTTTGGCAAGGACAGATGATTCACCATCTACATTAACAAACTGATAGCGATCAGTGAGGAAAGAGCTGTTCCTGTTACCCCTACAAGGTTTTCCAGTCTATCTCGTAAGATAGAGTGGTCTATTGTGTCAAATGCTGCACTAAGGTCAAGGAGGACTAGCAGAGACACATTTCCTTTGTCAGAGAATAATAAAAGAAAGTTTTTACAGTTTTTACTGGTGCTGTTTCTGTACTGTGATGTGGCTTAAAACCAGACTGAAATTTTTCATGTAGATGATTCCTGTACAAATAGGAGCTTAATTGTTTTGCTCCCACTTTTTCCAAGATCTTAGATATAAAGGGGAGATTTGAGACAGGTCTATAGTTTGATAGTTCGCAGGGAACTTTAGTCAATGTTCTTGCATGACCAGCAGTTAGTCAACTCCTTTTAATCTGTAGTCATTCTCAGCTCAGCTCATTGTATTACACCTCTTTCATTGTAAATATTACTAAATAAAGTAAAGCTTTATTATAATATAATATAATATAATATAATATAATATAATATAATATAATATAATATAATATAATATAAATAATAGTAAAGCATATACTGGAAACGCTACTGCTGGGTACTTGTGTCCTTCCCTTCCGTCTCCCATCAAATGCCATGTAATTTCCTCTCCACCTACCCCCTCACCCCCCAGCTACATCTGAGGGGAACATAAGACCATCCTTCATCAGTTTAATTGCCGGCCAAAACAGCCATGAAGTAGCAAACACGTACGAGATGTTAACAGCTTCAAATCTTCTCAGGATCCTCACTTTCAGCTCCTCAAAGAACCTGCAGACACGCCTCCAAAGCTCAGTCTGAGAAGCTGGTTGATGATTTTCTGAATCAAACCCATTCAGTGGTGCTGAGGTCTGGACTCTGGGGCGGTCAGTCCATCGTCCAGCTTCTTTGTTTGATGTGTCCGTCTCCTTTTCTCAGCGAGGTTCTTCTTGATCAGCTACACGTCCTTTCAGACCCACAGTGCTGAGTGGTCTTCTCACAGTGGAAGGATGGACAGAAACCCCTGTGGATGTTCTCAGATCTGAAGCAGCTTGATCTTCTCCTCTCTCTCAGAGATCAAAGCTTTCAGTGCTGTTTATCTGATGGGGGCAGTTTTGGGGTCGACCAGCTCTTCCCATTTTTGGAAACTCCTGTGCTCCAGCAGAAGGACCCTGTGATGTCATTTGGTGTCTCTCATAACAGGAGGAAAGTATGTTTATTTTTAAAGCTACATGGCACCATCGTTGTTTTCAGCCACGTCATTCACCAGCAAACAACAGAGTAGATTCCAAACTATATTATTGCTTCATAAATGTATTATTATTTATTATTATCACTGCTGCCTCCTTATGGCAGGCCCTGGCCACGTACATAAATCTGTGACATTCGTTGTTTGATGCCAAAAACTTAAATAAAAATGATTGATCACAGGACAGACGTTAGTGAGTCGAGTGGCCTTGAAAACATCAACGTATTTCAGACTAACAATAAACAAGCAAATGAATTTTTTCACACTCGAGCCCATAAGATCCGAGTTACGGCGCTGATCTTTACTGTATTCCCACCGTGTGGCTCAGAGATGGAATTATCGCAGTTGAGCTTATAGAGAGCTATCATTATGAGATAGTGGCACAGCAGGAAACCCTGAGCAGAAGCTCCAGTCAGCGATCTGAATGTGTAATATAAGGACACCACGGTGAACGTTTTATAACAAGGTAATGAACCTTTTTCAAAGGCTAATAATAACCCAATGGAGCGGCCATGGGTTTGACAGCCAGTGTACATTAGCGGCTGTAAAGTACTCCGTGCTTCATGAGGCAAATCCTTCACCGCACTGCTGTGTTCTCAGGTTCTAAAACAAACGCATGGAGGTGCTTCAGAGTTTGTTCAATATCAAGCGTGATCGTTGTGCGTTAGGTGTGTCTGGTCGTTTGTGAGACTTTTAAGAGCATCTACAGATTCTTGTCTATTGATTTTTCAGTGTGTGGGCATTTATAAATGTTTATGCTGCTGGATGTGAAGCTTTTTTAAAAGCCTCCGCTCTTTCTGATGCTGTTTGAATGCCGCGTCTCGGGGTGCTGTTGACCTCCTTCGGGTTTTCTTGATCTTGAGCCATTTCATCCCATTTGGCAGGAGTAATATGCCGTTTAAGGAGATGATACCTAAAGATGTCTTTGAATCACCGTCTCGCCTTCAGCTGCCCTTACGTAACTCGCTCTCTGAGTAATGCTTTATGACAGCTGTGGTGATATCGTCAACGCTGGCTTCCTCCAGGACAGAGCTGTTAGAGCGCTTGTCCTTCAAAAACTGCTTCGTAAAATCCTCCAGATGTGTTCCTGTCCAGGTTG
Source organism: Pygocentrus nattereri (assembly GCF_015220715.1). NCBI lineage: Eukaryota > Metazoa > Chordata > Actinopteri > Characiformes > Serrasalmidae > Pygocentrus > Pygocentrus nattereri. Next base: position 55,957,690 of record NC_051211.1, read on the forward strand.
TGTCCCTCAAAAAGAATTAAACTGCGCTTAGTGTTCAGACCTTAGATAGTTACAAGCATTATGTTATGATCCATTCAACATCATCGCACTGAGATAGTAATGAGATACAGTGGGGTAAAAAAGTATTTAGTCAGCCACTGATTGTGCAAGTTCTCCTACTTAGAAAGATGAGAGACGTCTGTAATCTTCATCATAGGTTCACTTCAACTATGAGAGACAATATGAGAAAAAAAATCCAGGAAATCTCATTGGAGGATTTTTAAAGAATTTATTTGTAAATTATGGTGGAAAATAATTATTTGGACACCCACAAACAAGAAGGATTTCTGGCTCTCACAGACCTGTAACTTCTTCTTTAAGAAGCTCCTCTGTCTTCCACTCGTTACCTGTATTAATGGCACCTGTTTGACCTCATTATCTGTATAAAAGACACCTGTCCACAGCCTCAAACAGTCAGACTCCAAACTCAACCATGGCCAAGACCAAAGAGCTGTCGAAGGACACCAGGGAGAAAGCTGTAGACCTGCACCAGGCTGGGAAGAGTGACTCTACAACAGGCAAGCAGGTTGGTGGGAATAAATCAACTGTGGGAGCAATAATCAGAAAATGGAAGACCTACAAGACCATTCATCTCCCTTGATCTGGGGTCCACGCAAGATCTCATCCTGTGGGGTCAACATGATCATGAGAACGGTGAGCAGAAATCCCAGAACTACACGGAGGGACCTGATGAATGACCTGCAGAGAGCTGGGACCAAAGTAACAAAGGCTGCCATCAGTAACACACGACGCCGAGAGGGACTCAGATCCTGCAGTGCCAGGCGTGCCCCCTGCTTAAGCCAGTACATGTCCAGGCCCGTCTGAAGTTTGCCAGAGAGCATACGGCTGATCCAGAAGAGGACCGGGAGAATGTCATGTGGTCAGATGAAACCAAAATAGAACCTTTTGGTAAAAACTCAACTCGTCGTGTTTGGAGGAAGAAGAATGCTGAGTTGCCTCCCAAGAACACCAAACCTACTGTGAAGCATGGAGGTGGAAACATCAGGCTTTGGGGCTGTTTTTCTGCAAAGGGGACAGGACGACTGATCCGTGTTGAGGGAAGAATGAACGGGGCCGTGTATCGTGAGATTTTAAGCCAAAACCTCCTTCCATCAGTGAGAGCATTGAAGATGGAACGTGGCTGGGTCTTCCAGCATGACAATGATCCCAAACACACTGCCAGGGCAACGAAGGAGTGGCTCCGTAACAAGCATTTCAAGGTCCTGGAGTGGCCTATCCAGTCAAACAGTCAAGCCCATAGAAAACCTTTGGAGGGAGTTGAAGGTCCGTGTTGCCCAGCGACATCCCCAAAACATCACGGCTCTAGAGGAGATCTGCAGGAGGAACGGGCCAAAATACCAGCTACAGTGCAAACCTGGTGAAGACCTGCAGGAAACGTTTGACCTCTGTCATTGCCAACAAAGGTTGTTGTTGTAACAAACTTTTGTTATTAACCAAATAATTATTTTCCACCATAATTTACAAATAAGTTCTTTAGAAATCCTCCGATGTGATTTCCCGGATTTTTTTCTCATATTGTCTCTCATAGTTGAAGTGAATCTATGATGAAGATTACAGACGTCTCTCGTCTTTCTCAGTAGGAGAACTTGCACAATCAGTGGCTGACTAAATACTTATTTGCCCCACTGTAAATATGTACACAGTCATCGTTTATAGGGCACTTTCTATTGGGAGGAGTCTGTCCCAAACCCTAATCCCTAAACTTACACTTGGTAAAATATATTTTAAAGTTGAAAGATTAAAATCATATGATGAGTTAATTTTTTTAAAGAAAAAGAAATGCTGCTCCATTTTTGTATCTCTTCTGAGTTTTAGTCAGTAGGCGGAGCCTTATTTTAGCCACGCCCCTGCATTTTAGAGCAGGCAGTGATGCTGCATCCCTGTCCCTCATGGCCACATGGTGAGCAGTTAGATCCCAGTGTTCTGAAGTAAATGTGTCCCAAAGTCTGAAAGTCAGTGAGGAACATTAAGAATCTCCATATTTTCTGCAGTTCAGCTCTTTTTAGTGTTTTAGTGTAAAATATGGTGATTTTCTGTGTGAACAGCTGCTCAGAGCTGAGTTTGCTGGTCATGAGCTGCTGAGTTTCTGAGCTCAGAATGAGCTGAAACCGTCACGACGGACATATTCGGTCCAGTTCGGGTCGAGTTCTGATTGTTTTTGTAGTGAGAAAGTGGAATGATAAATCATTAGTTTTAATAAAATAAACATAATTAAGTTAAAGTCTAAAGTCCAAGATCCGTAAAAGACGGGAATGTGTTTTTAGCTCTGATGTGATTCTGATGTTTGCTGGGTGTTTGAAGGTGTTTGAAGGTGTTTGCAGGTTTTTTTCAGTTCTTTTTGCTTTTTGTAACCAAAAAATTGTCTGAATGTTCCAGCAAGGTGATGACATGACCAAACACATGGCCATTTTTTCTTACCATAGATTTTTGCTAGTTTTATTCGTTATCATCATATATTATTTCTTGTTTTCCAAATTTATTATCTATATTTTTTATGTATGTTTTCTTTTTTTGCTTTAGCAGTAATTATTTTTAGAATTTTATTTTGTTGATACTGTTTTACTGTATTTATCCTCTGGCATGTATTTGCCTTCACCATTATAACGCACTGTAAGCATTGTAAATTTGTTTATATAGTGCTTTTTACAGTAGACCTTCTCACAAAGCAGCTTTACAGAAAGTTCCAAATGAGCAACAGAGGCATAAAAACTCCAGAGGAAGACGTTTTGGAAACTAAACTGTATTTAGTGCATTTACATACATCCACCTTTTCCACATACAGCACTTCATACACTGCAATAATGCAGCAAGTAAATATATTATTTAAGGAAACAAATCACAAGCCAAACACAGAATTCTACCCTTTAAAAAAACACAGGCACATGTTTATTTCATATTTGATTATTTCCAGTGTTCCCAATTTTAACGGTATATAATTTGGTCAGTAGGGGGAGCAGTGCACTCACCACTCCACCTCAAACTCCGCCTACAAGCACAGCCATTGGCTCATGAGACACTACATGGTATCCTTTTTTGGGGCCCGCTACCTAAACATCTGCATAAATTAGGGCGTGATTAATATAAATGATATGTAAGTGAGGTGCTGATACGCTGGCGCTTGATTTCACGCACCCTGGCTGATTCATCATTTGCGTTCAAATCTTCACTTGTTTCCACAATGTTTGGAAGCGTCATGAATCAGATGCTGAGCAGTTTGTACATCATTTAAAGGTGATCAGATCTTTTTTATGCAACTTTGATGAATAAGTTAAACTGTGTGGCCTGGATACTGGTGAAGATCTGCTCACAGAAGGTAAGAATAAATACCATGGTCCTCTGAGAGGAATCAAACCTCAACAGGGGTACTTGACCTCCTCTGGTCCACAGCGGATACCGAAACAATAACACAAACAGAGTAATATGAATATATAATGAAGAGCTGACATAAACATATGGCAGTGAATATAGATTATAGATAATAAACCAGGCTGTCATTGGGCAGAAGTATTTAGATTAAGGCTGAATGGTTTTAGTGTCTGGGAAGGCTAGTCTGGAGGGCAGGTGAGCAGGGACAACTAATTAATCTCTATTTATTATACACATCATGTGTGGAGTCTCTCACAGTTTCAATGTCAGTTAGGATTTAAAGGGTCTTTATTGTGGAAAATTGAATATGCATCACTCATTTAAAATAAAAAGAGAGAATAATGTCGCATGCAAACATTGTTAAAGTTTTCAAATGTACCATTCACAAAATGCAATATGGGATTGGGCCAAAGATAAAGATAGGGCTTGGTAAAATTAATTATAACTGTTTTTGCTACAAGTACAAGAGGGGAATATACGCCTTGCAGTGTTGGTCAGGCATTAATCATCTATTCCCCATGTTTACTGTTCGCCTTTATTTTTGTGTCTATCTGGAATCATTACAAAAAAAATATTTGAGCAATTCCTTTAAGCTGTCAGGGTAGGAATGATTTTAAATGACTAGACAAGGCATTTTCTTTGCTGCCATCACTGCTGCCAGAATGCATTGCAGACTGATATAAATCACCAGGGATAAACATGCGGCCTTATTCATCAAAGCTGTGTCCACTCAAATCTGATTGCAAAATCAGTGTTTTTTTTGTTTTTTTTATCAGTTACACTGATGGTGTGGCTGTACAATCAAACTCACATCTGGTAGGAATGTGTAAATTTGAGAATGAAGGTTCAACAACTTGGAAAAACGCTTAACCTACCAGAATTATCGTCCATATCATCTATGACACTAAAAATGAAGATACAAATAGAAATTAAGAGTAAAATCAATAATCTGTGCTCATGGCAATCCAGTACAAAAATGGATGCACTTGTTTTACATGCTTTTTGACATAAACAAATGCTGCAACGATTCCATGCTTCATTTAAAGCCATATTACACTGTGCTTTTGTTTTATAGTACTGACTCCATCCACGGAGCACAGCTAGTGTCATACACTGCAATAATACAGCATTCAAATATAATACTTTAGGATAATAATCACACCACTCAAGCACATCATTCTACAGTCTTAGATTTTGCTTATTTCACATTTTATTCATTTCAGTGTTTATAATTTTAACACTATACAGTTTGGTCAGTAGGGGGTGCTCAACCTCAAACTCCTACAAGCCTACAAGTGCAGTCACTGGCTGTCGAGATGCTGAATGCTGACTTTCAATTGGCTCCCAACTGAAACATCTGCATGAATTAGGGTGTGCTTTATGTAAATGATATGCAAGTTAGGTCCTGTTGTTTTGGCGCTTGATTTCACGCACTGAGGCTGATTCATCAGCTCTCAAATCTCCACTCATTTCCGTGTCAGGAATCAGACGTAGAGCAGTTTATACCTCATTAAAAGTGATCGTGATGCCTGAACTTTGATGAATAAGGGCCACTGTGTGGACAGAAGGTGAGAATCAATCCCAGAACCCTTTTTAAACTGTGAGCGGCTTTCTTGGGGACTTTTGACTCAAGTCAAGTCAAAGTTTATTTATGTAGCTCTTTTTACGGCAGATGATGTCACAAAGCAGCTTCACAGAATAATTAGTGTCCGAGCCCCCATGAGCGTCGCCAGTGGCGACAGTGGCGAGGAAAAACTCCCTAATAGCAAAGAGGAAGAAACACTGAGAGGAACCAAGACTCAGAAGGGGAACCCGTCCTCCTCTGGTCGGCACCGGAGAGCAAACATTGTTAGTATAAAGCATTATAGTACCAAACGGGGAAAAACAGGTGGAGCATCGGTTAATTAGATTAGGTTTAGTTTATGCAGCAGCAGCAGCAGCAGGACGGTCAGTGCATGCAGGTGTATTATCTGCGAAGGGCAGAGATGTTGAGTGAGTTTGATGGCACAGTCAGCTGAAGAGAGAGAGGAATTACAGTGATTTCTGCTCTGGGCTGACTCGCCTCCACTTGCCTGTTGTATTTTTAATCCCTGACATTAACAGGTTGTTTGAGTGAAGAGAACAGGCCTCGGCTGCGGTCGCCTCCTCTCCTGGCTTCTCAGCCGAAGTCCATTTGTCTCTCATGGAGTGGCATAATGTGCACAGTGATTTTTATATGGCCACTACTATTAAAGGTGAAATCCTGACATACAAACGATGAGTGTCACACTCTGAGCAGCCTTTAAAATGAAACATTCCCTCAATCTTCTCAATACTAGCTTACAAATTGAGATCAAACACTTACGACTTTCTACGAATGCAAGTCGTAAGGGAATTATGACAAACGACTGCCAGGAACAAAAGGTTTTGTCATTGCCAAGCTGGTTGTTTTGGCATGAAGGAGAATCAATTTTAGAATCTAGATCATAGAACGTGATTAGAACATCTGGGGACCACCATGTGAAATTCAGGGCTAAATGTGTGTGGGGGGGGGGGGGGGGGGGGCACAGTTTTTCCCACCCTAATTATTCTGAGCATGAAATTTCTAAACCAGTCCCAAACCTTCTACAGTAGGGGGTGTGGATGTGCTCGTCAGCATTGACGCACATCAAGCCTCTTTTAGATTAAGATCAAGATTAATTGACCCTTATTAGTTCCACAACGGGGAAATTTGACCTCCGCATTTGACCCATCTGTGCAGTGAAACACCACACACACACTAGGGGGCAGTGAGCACACTTGCCCGGAGCGGTGGGCAGCCCTATCCACAGCACCAGGGAGCAGTTGGGGGTTAGGTGTCCTGCTCAAGGACAGCTCAGTCATGGACTGTTGGCTCTAGGGATCGACTTTCCGACCTTCCGATCCAGCCCGTGGCTGCCCCGTGACTGTTGGATGTAACGTAAGCTAACATGGATGAAAAGTCCCCCCAAAAATAATAATTGAGCATGTAGATGTTATACAAAATAAATAAAATTAACCAAATAAACGTGGGCGGCACGGTGGCGTGGTGGTTAGCACTGTCACCTCACAGCAAGGAGGGCCTGGGTTCGATTCCCCGGCCGGGTGACCGGGGTCCTCTCTGTGTGGAGTCTGCATGTTCTCCCCGTGTCTGCGTGGGGTTCCTCCGGGTTCTCCGGTTTCCTCCCACAGTCCAAAGACAGGCAGTCAGGCCGATTGGATGTGCTAAACTGCCCCTGGGTGTGAGTGACTGTCTGTGTCTGTCTGTCTGCCCTGCGATGGACTGGCGACCTGTCCAGGGTGTATCCTGCCTTCTGCCCGAAGACTGCTGGGATAGGCTCCAGCGCCCCCCGCGACCCTGACGGAGAAGCGGCTTAGATAGTGGATGGATGGATGGATGGATGGATGGATAACCAAATAAACTTTGCCTCTTTTAGAGAAACCTGATCTCTTATCTAACTATATCCAATCCAGCAACAAAGGTTCAGCAAGGCATCCCCAGATGTGCTTTCTTGTTATAAGATTATTTGGCTAACAGGACTAACCCAGGCCAAAAATGCTCTTATCTGCAAAATCTGAGACAGCTGTGCTTTCATGGCTTCTCACAGATTCTAGTAAGTAAATGCCAACGGGGTTAACAAGTGGTGCGACCATCTAAGCACTGGTTCGACTGTAAGGAGATTAGATCACATCGTTCCTTTGCTCTGACTTGTTTGTAAATATACCTCTTTGTTTGCCACGTATGTCGCAACGCATTGCCGTTATTTGTAAGCATGTTGAGCGTCCTGCTGAATTTGTCTTGAGCGATTGTAAGACTGCGAAGGTTCCTTGGCGATGCCGCAGCCCTCCATAGCTCAGAGTTCCAGAGATTATAACTGTTCTCTCTCTCTCTCTGTGGGGGCAATGGTCTTCCTCCCTCTCCGGCATGGCTCAGTTCAATGTGGGCAGTTAGCATTAGTGTTCTCCTCCAAGCGTGTTGAGCTCCAATGAAGTTTCATTGGCAGAAAAATATTGAAGAGAATATTAAAGAGAAAAATATGCCAGCATGTGATAGAGGGAGAGAAAGCCATCTGAAAGGGCTATGACTGATTTGGGAAGAAAGGTTCATTTATTTATTTATTTATTTATTTTTAAACATTTATTTATTTATTTATTATAATAACTGCTCTTAGATTCAATAAAATTATAGCTCATAACTAAGCATGCAAAGCACCCTCAGCTGAGCTTTGGAGGTGCGTTTTGGTACCTTCTACCTAAGACCAGTGCAATAATTCCACAATAATTCATCTACACATTATTTATACATCTGACAAAGCCTTGTGTCACCACTGCAAGCTGTACTGCACTTAGTGTCCTCTGACTTTAGCATGTCAGAGAAATGAATCAGCCAATGGGTTCTCTGTGTTTCACCAGGCACATGGTCTTATTTATACATGGGTCATTCTACAGAAACATCCATGTCCTGTGTCCCTAACATTTACAGATATGTTACAATTTATTTATATTTTAAATTAAAATCACTTTTAAAATAAGTTATTTTAACAATTACACCTTCTTGAGCTGTCAACTTAGCAATATTGGTTTTTAAATCAATCCCATGGACTCCCAGTCACCACAGAAGAGCTTGTCCTCACAGTCATGTGTGAAGGCTGAGGCCACATTTAGGACACATTTTTCTGCAATTTTAACTGCAATAATGTGTACATGTCTATGATATATATGATTTATATTTAAATGACAAAGAAAATAAACATTATTAAATAAATATTATAAAATATATATGAAATGAAAGTCGTGTCTCTGGTGTGACTGCGTAACAAAAAAACTCTGATTTTGAAATAAAAGTCACGCCGATGACGTCCTCAAGTTCCTTTTGACCTGTTTTCTGAGGATCTATGGAGCTCATGGTGAGTCCACTGTGTCTCTCAGAGATCTTCTCATTCAGCTCATGACCTCATATGAAGCTTCTAGCTGACGTCACCGGTGTGACCGACTTTATTCTGAGGTCACTGTGAAAAAATAGAAACACAAATGGATTAAATTCCATATTTTAGTGGACGTTCCCTGATGGACAGCGTGTGGTTTGATGTTCTACAGCAGCCGTTTAGTAAAACGCATCTCTGGTCACACCAGTGACTCCGATGGAGAGATAGAAAAGTGGACGTTTCTGTAGAATCGCCCACATAAACATCTCAAAAACACGGTCAATTGCTAAGTTCTCTTCTCTGTAATATTCTAGCCGACATTCTTATTGTTATGTTCTTTAAATCGTGTCATTTTGGGCAGCGCCTTTCTGAAACGGTCACTCTGTAATCTTACCGAACGCAGCCCGGCAGCAGTGTTGACCTTCCCAAGATGGCGGCTCTGTTGACGCACTTTGCTGAACCCAGTGTGGCGTCTATGTTCTGCTCACTACTACGCTACTGCTGAGTCTGAAGGTCAGGCCCTTCTCCATTTCCTGCCAGGCTTCCTGTCTGCAGATTGAGGACTCTTAATGTTCCCATGGTGGGAGGATTACGGGGCCTCAGGGGAGTCGTCTCACATGTTTATGGCCAGTCTATTCCTGCGAGAGCCGTAGCTCTCCGAGCTTCCAGTGGTTTAGGAGGAACCTGCGGTTAAACAGCAGCGTGGGTCTCTTGTCAGACTCCGGCTGCATTTAAATAATGAGTTTCATTTCCAGAGACATCACGACGAGAGGGTTTCCTGGAGCTTCACTTCATTTGGCACTCTCCCAGACAAGACAAAATTCATTATGGGCAGATTAATATTAGCTCTCAGCCCCGTGGAGAAAACATGACCTGCGGCTCGCACCTTTCCCGCGGAAGGAGGGAAGGCCAGCCGCTCTCCCGAGTTTAGCCGCTTCGCCGGATTTACTCACCATAATGTGCGAATTTGTGGGAAGATGGAGTGAGCGGGTTTCATATCAGCAAGCCATCTGCTTTGATGCAAACCTCCTGTTGTATTTGAACGCTTAATTTGGTTGGAAGCGCGAGCGAGATAATGACCCTCTCCCTGTTGTCTTTACCGAGAGAAGCTTCCTCTCCAGTCGGCATGCGCGCTTGTATGTGATGAGCACCGGTATTTCTCCCCAGGATTAATTAGTTTGATTCACACTGTGTCCGCCACGCCAGCGCCCGTCCCCAGGGTGGCTGGCAAATAAACAACGAGCGGGAGCTTCTGCGTTCGCCCATTTGTCAGATGCGGTACCCTGGATGCTATTTACCCTCTTGAATTCTTTAATTAGCGTATGGTAAATACCCTGACAGCAGCAGGCTGTTTTTCCTTTGCTTTGTTTTGTTTTATTTTATTTATTTTTTTAACTGGGTCTGGGACTGTGCGCTTTTGTGGTGAGCAAAATCTCTCAGGCAGAGAAATAATGCAGGTAAGAAAGAAAGGAGGTGGGAGAAAAGAAACCCTGCCTGTGCGCTCTTATCGAGAGCGACCGGCCTGACAGCCGAGGGGAGGCCGAAGTGGCTCCTCAGCATAAACAGCCTCATCGCATGGCAGCACGCCGTGTGTTCGCAGCGTGACGCGTAAAAAAACGGCATTCAGTCTCGTTGCGATATGACACTCCTCGCAGAGAGGATTTTAATGAGAGCTTCGCCCAAGGTAGGCCCGCCAGCCCGGCTCCAGCCCTCACGATGCCGGCCACGCTGCGACAGCTCTCCGGATCGGTAATGAGCCATTATTTATCTGGTGTAATACCTGCACGGCGCCTTTTAGAAGCCATAATGTGAAATCCTGCTTCACTCCTCGTCGCGCATCCTCTATCGCCAGTTTTGAAAAGCAGCCGTTTCCATTTTCTGCCTTTTTTCACATTTACGTTTCATTCGTTCACTGCGCTCATTTGCTTTGTCTGCACAATTTGTCCTTATACACTCCCGGAAGCTAAGGCTCCCACTAGGGCTTGACCGATATGAATGATTTTATTGCTGATACTCATTTAAGGGAGGTAAAAAAAACCCAATAACTAATATCAACTGCTATCATTTTATATTTTCACTAGATTTTAGTTTTGCACTCAGTTTTGTAAAAAATGAGGTCAGTTCAACATGAAATTATAAAATGACCAAAATGATTTTGCACCATTTCTTGAGTTAACCCTGTAATATTTTGTGCTTTATTTTAACTGCACTTAACCTTAGTTTTAATCCCCTTTTATCTTTTTACCCTATTCTCTTCACCTTTTACAAGCCAATTATAAAAAAAACGCTCTTTGCGAAAGCCTTTATGAGGTGCTAGATCTCAGAACGTGAGGTGCTAGATCTCATTTTTTTATGTTGTATCTTTAGATGTGACTCATCTCAATGTTCTCCAAAGCTTCATCAACTCTTTGGGTGTTTTAAAGGTCTGAGCGTCCCGAGGATTGATGGTTTTATTTATACATCGTTGTTCAGTTATGGAGCCTGTCCGGGGTGCATCCTGCCTTCTGCTCAATGACGGCTGGGATAGGCTCCAGCACTCCCTGTGACCCAGAGGGAGAAGCGGCTTAGTAAATATATGTGTTTGTGTGTGTGTGTGTGTGTGTGTGTGTGTGTGTGTGTGTGTGTGTGTGTGTGTGTGTGTGTGTGTGTGTTCAGTTCTGGCTGCTGTTCAGTGGTGAAAGCTGCAAATTTGGTGCTTTTCTTCACTCAGCATTCTGGAAATGAGTCGAGTATAATCGCAACTGCATTTCTTACGTCTTTGTAACAATCTGGGGGCAGTCGTGGGCTGGAGGTCAGGGAACCAGCCTCGTGGCCAGAAGGCCACCAGTTCGATCCCCAGAGCCGACAGCACATGACTGAGGTGTCCTTGAGCAAGACGTCTAACCCCCAACTGCTCCCCAGGTGCTGCGGATTGGGCTGCCCACCGCTCCGGGCAAGTGTGCTCACTGCCCCCTAGTGTGTGTGTGCTCACTAGTGTGTATGTGGTGTTTCACTTCATGGAGGGGTTAAATGAGGAGGTGGAATTTCCCCGTTGTGGGACTAATAAGAGTTTCTTAATCTTCTTGATCGCCCTCCGTCTCTAATAAGTAATGACTCCACTTTCCACTGACCCCTTGACCAACACTTCGTCGTCGTGTTTGTATAAGATAAGATAATCCTTTATTATTCCCACAGCGGGAAATTCACATGTGGAATGTGAAGGGTTGCCGTCGAATGTCGTGAGCATGCAGAGCGTCTCATGAGCGTCTTGGACGTGTTTGACCTGTTCTGCGTTTATTGGTTTGCTCTTTTTGCCTGGCCCTCTTGTTTAGTCTGTGTGATTGGCTGTGTTTTGGTTTCGGACCCCAGCTGTATTATTATCCAACACTTACTGTCTGTGTTTGAATAAAGCACGTTGACCCACTGGGGATTAAACGTGCTGCACAAATAAACTTGCCTTAACTCAACTTGGGGACACCAGAGTTCACCCAAATCAAACTCATACATTTCATCAAAATTTCTCCCAGTTCCCTTTTCTGGCGTCTCCGTATGAAAACAGTATAACTTTGCTTCTTTACTTGGATTTTCCACTAGCTGGAACTCTTTCCATCACACAATCCCTTCAGGCATTTTCCAGATATGCCAGATATGGACAGCTACGGCTCTTTGCTGTTCTTGGCGTCAAACACACAACCGTGGGATGCATTTCCAAATGCCAAAATAGGCTCGGACGCCCAGACTCGGACGCCCAGGCTCGGACGCCCAGGCTCGGACGCCCAGACTCGGATGCCCAGGCTCGGACGCCCAGGCTCGGACGCCCAGGCTCGGACACCCAGGCTCGGACGGCTTCACTCTGACTGCTGCGAGGAAGAACTGTGTCTGCTAGCCTGCCTGATGGACCGGGCCAGCGCACGACTCGTTCCAGAGGGGTAAAGGCAGCGAGGTTCCTCGAGTCGATCTAGACTCACAGTTGACTGATATCGTTCCCAGAGGTAACATTTAATTTTGTTTGCTTTACGAAGCGAAGGGGCCATTTTCTGTTTCCTCGGCCACCAATCAATCAAAATCAATCAATCAATCAATCAATCAATCTTTATTTTGACTCGGAAGTACATTGGGGGCAACCCTCATTTATCTATATTTAATCATTTTAAATTAAAAGAAAATTTAAAACTAACAGTGAAAAACAAATAAAAAAAATACTAAAAATAAAACGAGGTTTAATTGATGAGATTAAGATCAAAATAGGATAAGAGATTAATAATAAAAAAATAATAATAACTAATTAAAATAAGTTAAAAAGTAATAAAGAACTAAGAGAAAAACTAAAACAAGAAATAGAAGTTGAGAATAAATAAGATGAAATAAAACAGGTGCAGGCCGTCTGAAGATGGTTCGATATTAAAAGTTTAAAATGACTAATTATGACTAAAATCACGTACTCAAGCACCGTAACAGGCCTGCGACGATTTCCTGTAAGCTGTTCTGTGTTCAGTCACGACTAAATGTTCAATATCTAGCCATATTTCTGAAAGTCCGTTCTGCAGGAGCGATGATAACGCTGATTAGTCATTGATTATTCACGTGAAACGTCTATATGGCAACAAAAGTGTGGTAAAGAAAAAAAAACACCACAAGTCGAGTGTTTTGACTTTTATTTCCGTAAATTTGCCCTTCCTTTGCTTTATTTGTGGTAATATGTCGTTATCATAATTGGAGTAAATACTACACTGTTAGTTAGTCGTATTGGGTCTTGGTAGCATAACCTTCACAATAGAACTGGAATTTATGGGGTTTTTTATGTGAATGCAAGCAAAGCGCAAGTATAGAACCGTAACAGCAGAGGGAACATTTGCTAGACTCAGATGTCAGAATTGATCAATTAAGAGATTTTGGAACCTGGGCCCCCCCCCTGATACAGCTACACCTCAGGGCAGGTATAGAGGGCAGGGGTGCTATGTTTATATATCAATACATTCATTATGACATTTTTCACAAAGTGTAGGATATGTGCCACATTCAGAAGACCTAGAAAATTAAAAAGGAGTAAAAGAGTTGTTTTTTGTGTAGTTTTGTTTTGTTTTGTTTTTTTTAGCCTGGAAAAGGATGGCATGCCCACTCCAGGTAAGGGGAGAGGACCTGTCCCAGGTGGAGGAGATTAAGTATCTCTGGGTTTTGTTGATGAGTGATGGGAAGAGGGATGGTGAGATCGGCCGCAGGCTGGGACAGGCAGCAGCAGTAATGCGGTCACTGTACTGGACTGTAGTGGTGAAGAGGAGCTGAGCCATAAGGCGAAGCTCTCTGTTTAACGGTCGGTCTACATCCCGACCCTCACCTGTGGTCATGAGCTGTGGGTAATGACTGAAAGAATGAGATCCCGAATACAATACGGTGGAAATGAGCCTCTTCTCAGGGTGGTGCTACACTCTACTGACAGGGTGAGGAGCTCGGTCATCCAGGAGGAGCTCGGAGTCGAGCCGCTACTCCTCCGCACTGAGAGGAGCCAGCTGAGGTGGTTCGGGCATCTGATCCGGATGCCTCCTGGACACCTCCCAGTGGAGGTGTACCAGGCATGGCCTACCGGGATTAGACCCTGGGGTCGTCCTAGGACCCGCTGGAGGGATTACATCTCCAAGTTGGCCTGGGAGCGGCTTGGGGTCCCTGAGAATGAGCTGGAGGAAGTTGCGGGGGAACAGGGTCGTCTGCTCCCCCATCCGCTACCGTGACCCCGTCTGGACTAGCAGTTAATGATGATGATGATGATGATGATGATGATGATGATGATGATGATGATGATGTGTTTTTGTGATCACGTCACTTCTTAAAGTTAAAACAACATATTTTCTACAGTGTATTAAACATCTGTGGATGCAGAAATCTAAATCTCTTCAGATGTTCCCAAGTGCTGCAACAGTTTAGAGAGGCTCATTTCCATAAACCGTCATCATGAAGACAACTTCAAAGTCAGGTTTACACAACACCTGCGTCAGGCCACGTTTTGGTTGACATTAGGTGTCGTCACATTTTCTGGGGTGAAATGACACAGCTTGTTATAACAGTTGATGCTTTAGTGCCATCGTGTCCACTTCACAGCGCGTCTCCTGTTCCTAATAGCGTCCCAGAGCCGACGCAACATGGTGTGAGACCGCCCAACGTCGAGGTAGTTTGATGAGAATGAATTATTGTATACAGGAAAGCAATTTCTCACAGCAGCGTCACCGAGAACGAAAGATGAGACTCCAGAATATTCAGAAAAAAAACTGCACATTTTATTTAAGAGCCAAATAAAATACATTATATATAACTCAGTTCAGTGTTTTGGCATTACTGTTAGAATTCATAACAGCCTGTAAACAGCAAAACAAAACTCAACTGTATCAGAGAAACAGATGGACTACAGTCTGTAGCTGTAGAACTACAGAGTGCAGCTATACAGTAAGTGGAGCTGATAAAGTGGACAGTGAGTGTAGAAACGAGGAGGTGGTCAGAGTGTCATGGCTGACTGGATTATGTAATGTTACCTAATGGTTCAATGAAACAATCACTGCTGTTTGTTTTTTTCTCCAGTTGTTTCAAGCTTATGTTCTTTTCCACCACTTCAGTGTTTATGGGACGTGATCAGAAAGCAGGTGCTCGCAGTTAAGAACCGAAAAGGAAGCTTTACTGGGATAATCGTAGAGAGTAGTCAGGAGGCAAGCAGGGGTCAAGTCCAGGATACACCGCAGAACAATAAAGACAATCATAACAGATGAGGGCAAGGCGAGGCAGAGTCCATGAAACAAGCGAAAAGTCAAAAACCATAAATCCAGAAAATCAAAACAACAGTACCAAAAGGGGAAGTCCAAAAATCAGGGTCCAAAGTGGTCAGGCAGAAAGTCAGAATGAACACAGAATCAGAACAGGGGAAAACCGCTCCGTAAGGCAGGAAAACGGGCAATACGTCACAACTAAGCCGTGCTAAAGCCCGGGCTTTAATATTATCTATCCAGGTTGGTCATATGACAAACAACAAAGCTGTGTAGAGTTGGTATTCCGGCGATCGGGATCTCTGATCGGATGATGAGAGGTCTGGAGTCATGTGACTGTGCTGAGGAGTCTGGGAAGTGGAGTTCGGGTCCGGAAATCAGAATCAGAACCCTTTATTGATCCCAGAGGGAAATCGCAGTTATTACAGTTGCACCCATTTATGTAAAAGAATAAACACTTTAATAATTTAAAAGAAAGATAAAGAGAAAACTGCTATTTGTACACGAAAAGCGAAGGGAAGAGCTCCTCCTCATGAGTCTGCAATGGATTCTGGGTAATGCAGTTCTGATCCGTATGCGAACTGGTAGCAGGCGTGACAGTTTACATCCATTTGCCGCTTTTTATTTATTCATTGCGTTTTTTTGTCTTGTTAAATCTTCTTGCTCGACCTTGTTAGGATTTATTAAAGTGCGTCTGCATTTTAAAGCTATTAAAAGCTAAACAGAGCTCAATATGTGCATTACAGCCTAATTAAAGTCATAACAAGAATAACTGCTTATAGAAATGACTAGAGTGCCAATTAGTATCAGTGCTGTCATTGATAATCGTGGAGCAGCTGTGTATTAAATATCAATATTGTTATTTCAATTGTTATTGAAGCATATGTTATGTGCTTTGGTCTCAGAGCCGCGCTGAGGCTTCTGAGCTGTCATATCTAATTGCCCCATAAAGCTCCTTGTTTATGAGATGGATTGAGTGGAATCAAAGAGGGAATTTCTCCTCCTCTGTTCTCCAGCCTTTAGGGAGCTCCTCTACGGCACTGCTTCAGTCTAATGTGGTCCAGAAGAGAATGAGCTCTTGAGTTCTTTAGTGGATGGATTTTAAAAGAGCTCACATTTCTTTCTCCCTCTTTTTAAACGAGGTTTTCTAACTCACATATTAGCATTGCATCTAAATCAGATCAACAATACAGTTGATAAGGAAAAAACTCTCGAAGAGCCTGAGGAGGAACCAGAGAAGAGCCAAGTCTCAAAAGGAGAATCTTCCTAAGAGTATGAAGAAACATCAAGACTAATCAAGACTTAATGAGAAATGCCTAAAGAGCCTGAGGAGAAATATTAAGAGGAACCAAGCCAAAAGTAAAAACTCTCTAAGAGCATGGAGAAGAGCCACTGAGAGCAACTGAGATTCAACAGGAGAACCGCATTAATAGCATAAGGAAGAACCACTAAGATGAACCAGGACTCAAAATAGAAACTCCAAAAGATCCTGAGAAATAACCACAGAGAGGAAATAGGAACCACTGAGAAGAGCCAAAGCTCAAAAGGAGAACCTTTCTAAGAGCATGAGGAAGAACTAAGACTCAAAAGGAGAAACTCCCTAAAAGCTTAAGGAATAACCAGTGAATGGAACCAAGACTCAAAAGGAGAAACTCCATAAGAGCATATAGAAGAACCAATGAGAGGAACCAAGACTCAAAAGGAGAAACTCCCTAAAGGCTTAAGGAATAACCAGTGAATGGAACCAAGACTCAAAAGGAGAAACTCCCTAAAAGCTTAAGGGATAACCAATGAATGGAACCAAGACTCAAAAGGAGAAACTCCATAAGAGCATATAGAAGAACCAATGAGAGGAACCAAGACTCAAAAGGAGAAACTCCCTAAAGGCTTAAGGGATAACCAATGAATGGAACCAAGACTCAAAAGGAGAAACTCCATAAGAGCATATAGAAGAACCAATGAGAGGAACCAAGACTCAAAAGGAGACCATCCCTAAAACCATGAGGAAGAACTAAAGATGAACCAAGATCCAAAATGAGAAACTCTTCTAAGAGCATAAGGAAGAACCAATGAGAGAACCTTCCAAACAGCCTGTAGATAAACCGATGAAACGAACCGAGACTCAAAAAGAGAACCTCACTAACAGCAAGCTGAAGAACCAATGAGAGCAGCCAAGACTCACAACGAGAATCTTCCTAAGAATATGAGGAGGAACCAGAGAGAGGAACAAAGACTCAGAAGAGGAACCCATCCTCCTCTGGTCAACGAACAGTTCATAACATAATGCTAATAATTGCTTAAAGCCTATTAACACTTCATATTTCTCAAAGTACTTTTGTTGTTGCCGTCATTGCTTTGTAGTCGTGTTGTTTGATCTTGTCTAGAACCCATGTAGCTGCTCTCAGCTGTTGTGCTCTTTTAAAAGGAAGCATTTGCGCTGGTTTTGTCATTATGTTGTCATTTTCTTTGTGCCATCTCAATGCAAAAGCAATCTTTTTAAACCGTCCAACGCGCTGAACTCTTGCACCGGACAAACATGAGTCACCTGTTAATGGTGCAAAGGAAACAGGGGGGGGGGTGTTGAGGGGGAGGGGGGTGCAAATTATCTCCAAAATTGTGCCTGGCATTTTGTGTAGGCCATTCATCTTGCAAATGTCTGTTATTAAATAACTGCTTTCAAGGTGCCGACAATTACTCAGAGCGCCGTCCGCAGCCAGAAACTTTTTTTTTTCTTTGCGGCGAGAGTTTTCTCCAAGTTTAGATGTCAGATAATTGCTAACAGAGTTTGTCGTATATTTAATCAGAGGAGCTCGCCATTAATCTTCTGCCCCTGGACGTTTCAGAATGCACATCCGCAGATAATGAAGAAATAAGGAGTGGTGGAGAGCAAGGTGGTGGAGGGCTTTGTGCTGAGTCAGTGATCTTCTCCGCAGCCTCCGAGCTGCTCCTTAATGAGGAGGAGAGCGACTGGGGCGGACCCTGCTTGACTCGTCGGCTGTCGTTCTGCTGGAAGACGTTCCCCCACAGGCCTCTACCGTGAAGCCCTCACTGCTGATCCAGGAGCAGATACGAGTCAGATTTATGGAAGAGAGAGAACAGATACAGCAGCAGGACATATTTCACTGTTTATTAACACAGAGTATTACTGTAGGTCTGAAAGGTGCAGGATATTAGTTCAGTCCAATACATTTCCTCACAGTCAGCTGGCTCTCTGTTCTGTGTATGTGCTGGAAAAAAACTCAGATGTTGGTGCTCAGCCCTGGATCTGTCAAGAAGGAGAGATGTCACAGAAACAGCCAAAGAGGAGAAGATCTGAAGAACAAAGATCGTTACCTACAGACAGACAAACTCCTGCACCATTTAACGTGGAACAGGCACATTCGAACAAGAAGATGAGGCACCTAAATATAGCCTAACTGCTGCAGCCAGTGATGGTACTCTGCCCTGGATCTGTAAACTGGAAAGAAAGTGTCTCAGGCTGAATGACATTATTCCAGCCAATCAGCAAGAGAGGGCACTTGTACTTGTGCAGAGAACACAGGTAGGGGGAGGGACTACGTGCTGACCGCCACATAGAGTCAAGGAGAGATGACCGACAAACAGTCAAAGAGGAGACAATCTGAAGAACAACAATTAGATCAGGTGAGTGTGTTTCAGTGGTGAAGAGACCTCCAACAGTCCAACAGTTGACAGGGCTGAAGTCGGCTTCCTATTCGCATTTTCCTGTTCCACCTTAAGTCACACAGCATCAGGAAAATTCAAACAAGGAGATAAGCCACCTAAACGCAGCTTGAATGCTGCACCTTTTAAGGTGGAATGGAAAAAATTAGAACAAGAAGCTCAGGCACTGCAAACTGCTGCAAAATTTAAGGTGGACCAGGAAAATTCAAAGAAGCTGTTGATAAAGAACTTCAGTTCCATGGAGAGTTGAAGGCATGAAAAGGGATGAGGAAGTCGCTCTATTTCTGCTTGACAAGTGGGCAGTATTACCTCATTTTTTGTTGATTCACAGAACCAGTAGGTCAGTATTGTTTTGGCTCATTTGCTGATGTTGGTGACAGCGACTGCCAACCCACAGCCTAGCTAACATTAGCTAAATTATTTTCTGTGTTTTTGTGTTGAAATATCAATAGTTGTTCTCCAGAATCATATACTGCTCCTTTTATAAACTTCTCTGTATATTAGTTACACATGCATAAAATATATTACATCCATGTAGTTATTGTCTTTCAGTATATTTACGTTTGACCGTAACATGAAGTTTAATCGTAGATTATTCATGAATGTGAGGTTTAGGTAGTCAGTTTTGTTCTCATGAGCAAACCTTTATGGACATGCATTAAAAATTATAGCTATAAATACTATCACATATGGTCTCGGACTAATCTTTCGCATTGTTCATGCTCATGTATCGATCCCTATTGAGCATTAACTAAATAAATTATTGGTGGCTTGGTGTGAAATGATCCTTACTGAGTCAGGACTGTCACAGTGGTGGTTATAGGAACCAAACATCCACCTCTAAAAGCTCCCTGACCAAAGGTTATTGTATGAAATCATTATGAATACACTGCCTGGTGATGTTGGACATAAAATCCATTCATACTGGAGGGATGCATAATATGCACGGTATGAGAGTCAAAACAGTCCCCAAAGACAACTTAGTATTCCAGATTTTCCACGATTTTCCATCATCAACATTCCATATAAGCTCAGAAGACTCGTGTAGGTTCTCTGGTGGTTCTGGATGGTAAATAAAGTGTCTATATCTGTGTTGTAGTCATGGCGACGCCTGGTTCCCATCACCACCACTGTAAAGACGTCT
This sequence comes from Pygocentrus nattereri, assembly GCF_015220715.1. Classification (NCBI taxonomy): domain Eukaryota; kingdom Metazoa; phylum Chordata; class Actinopteri; order Characiformes; family Serrasalmidae; genus Pygocentrus; species Pygocentrus nattereri. The sequence goes on from NC_051211.1 coordinate 55,977,588, forward strand.
GATCCACTTCACACCAAACCCTCTGAATCTCTCTGTTTACAAATCACACACTGAGTTATGGGGAAGTTCCCCTATAAAATCACTAAGACAGGTGTTCAACTTGTATAATCTCCTTAGAAAAGTGCTGACCCACAGAATGGGACACTCTATAGAGCAGCTACATGATTGTAAGGCCACCATGCCCAATGCCAAGTGTGGGCCAGAGGGGTATAAAGCCCCCCAGCACTGGAGCTGTGTTCTCTGGAGTGATGGAGCTTCATCCTATACCTTTGGGATGAGCTGGAGTGACCCAGAACTGACCATCCAACATCAGTATCTGACCTCACTAACCCTTGTGGCTGAATGCAATCAAATCCAATCGATCTTTTTATTTGGGTTTATAAAAGTTAGGCATTTTTAGATGACTTTTGGAAATACTCACATAATATATTCACTAATAATTCGTATAACATAATTAATGCTTAGCATGAATTTATTATTAAGCAATAAAAAATGTAGACATATATGAACATATGTAAATTGAACATAAACGTTATAAGCTAATTGTGATTACATATGATTGGTTGTAAAGTAATAGCTTATATGTCGGATATAAAGTAATATAAATATGCTATTTAATAATGAATTAGTAAATACCTCATGAGTTAATTATGAGGAAAGAGCTAACAGATACATACGTACAGAACATGATGACCACCTCCTCGTTTCTACACTCACTGTCCACTTTATCAGCTCCACTGACCGTATAGCTGCTCTCTGTAGTTCTACAGTTACAGACTGTAGTCCATCTGTTTCTCTGATACTCTGTTACCCTGTTCTTCAGTGGTCAGGACCCCCATGGACCCTCACAGAGCAGGTAGTGTTTGGGTGGTGGGTCATTCTCAGCACTGCAGTCACACTGACGTGGTGGTGCTGTGTGGATCAGACCCAGCAGTGCTCCTGGAGTTTTTAATATAGGATTAAAGTGGATTTCACCAGCCTCAGATTCCCCCTTTCATTCGGGTCATTGTACAGTATGAGACTCAGAAGCGTTTGAGGTTCGGTATGATTCACTCTGCTTCTGTGCGGCATTTCTGCACTGAAAGCATTACAATGCTGGTTGTGTCCTGGAAGCTGAGAGCATGTTGCTGGCATTGTCTGCCTGCCCACTGACTTGCATTCACTTCACCTCTGAAGCCGTGTTGTGGAAAGGCTGTTTAATGAGATTGTGAAAGGCTATTCTCCCCACTTGTCATGACGTCCATGTTAAACAAATCTCCACCGCAATCCGCCTCTTCAGAATGTGCTGGAAGATGACGCAGCTTATTCAGAGGATGTTGTACTCTGCTGCAGTGGGAGATCGAGAGCTCTTCAGCCCACATATGTAGTGACTGCTCTGTCATAACATCTCTGCATCTTACTAAAATTCCACTTGGAAACTTTTCCCAGTCTACAGTAAAAAAACGTCCTTGCAAACTACCTTCAACTGTGCGTGAAAGAAAAGAGGCTTGTGATTGCTTTCAACTCTTAGAAATCTGCAGTTATCGCTGTCACTTTCTGTGAATTTCAGTTTGAGCCATGAATTTCAAAACTCTGGCAAAAAAAGGGGGAAAAATCTGTGACAAAGCCCATTTCTAGCACATCTATGGGATTTCTAGTAGTATGTTAGTACCGCCAGAGGGTCACCTATACACTTTTTGGCCATTCTACATTAAATAAACATTTTAAGCTTGTAAACTCTCTTTTATATGTTAAGGTAAAAGTTTGTAACAGACATTATCATATCTCTGAGCTTGTATGCATCAATTCTGCAGTGACTCTTTCATAAAGTCTTCTGCCATAGAGCTTCCACTGCTATTTTCCAATCCTAACAACTAAGCAAAACCTCCTTAAAGCACGATTGCATGCACAGCCATCGCCGTATCTAGAACTTCCAGAAGGACTGGACTGACCTGTAACCTCTCTAAATTGGTCCCATTGTAAATCAAAGCATAAATCGGTCACTTTGTGATGATTAAGTGATTTTTTTTTTTTTTTTTTGATCCCACAAACGGGGAAATTCCACCTCCGCATTTAACCCATCCGTGAAGTGAAACACCACATACACACCAGTGAACACACACACTAGGGGGCAGTGAGCACACTTGCCCGGAGCGGTGGGCAGCCCTATCCACGGCGCCCGGGGAGCAGTTGAGGGTTCGGTGTCTTGCTCAAGGACACCTCAGTCATGGACTGTTGGCCCTGGGGATCGAACCGGCAACCTTCCGGTTACAGGGCTGGTTCCCTGACCTCCAGCCCACGACTGCCGCTGACTGATAATATTAGTGGTTAATCTGGGCCTTCAGTCCAGCTCCTGAAGTCCTAACCAATAGGAGAGTTCGCTCGGTTGGATGTACCTAGATATCGCAGAAAGACACAACCCTGATTGGGTCACTTTCTGTTGAGCATTTTAACCCTTTTGTTTCCAACCAAAACTAAACAGTAAATTAGGACGATTACTACAATACGTACACAGGCTTGGATACAGCAGCATTATAAATATATTTAATAGAAAATAATTCAATTTTTCATTTCACAGAAAATATTAGGCCTTCCTTAAATACCTAGGGTTCTCCACTGGTCACTTTGCTGTACTATTTAAATGTCATTATCCAATTATATAATGAATTATATAGTTAGGGGCGGCACGGTGGCGTGGTGGGAAGCGCTGTCGCCCCACAGTGAGGAGGGCCTGGGTTCGATTCCCCGGCCGGGTGACCGGGGTCCTCTCTGTGTGGAGTCTGCATGTTCTCCCCGTGCCTGCGTGGGGTTTCTCCGGTTTCCTCCCACAGTCCAAAGACATGCAGTCAGGCCGATTGGACATGCTAAACTGCCCCTGGGTGTGAGAGACTGTCTGTGTCTGTCTGTCTGCCCTGCGATGGACTGGCGACCTGTCCAGGGTGTATCCTGCCTTCTGCCCGAAGACTGCTGGGATAGGCTCCAGCATCCCTGATGGAGACCCTGACGGAGAAGCGGCTTAGAAAATGGATGGATGGATGGATGGATTATATAGTTAGTTATTTAGTTTACATTCTGTATCACATGATCGATTTATCTCAGCGAATGACAATGGGCCTCATTCACCAACTGTTCATAGGAAGAAATTTCTTCTGTAAACACTTTTACAGTTTCCATGAAAATGGAATCAATGTTCTCTTATTGGGAGTTTGTTCTTAATTAAGAGCAGAACCTGCGCACACTCAAGAGCACACATGTAGAACAGTTCTGCGCTTTAAGAGACTTTTCCTGAGGACCTTTATCAAGAACACACTTAAGAACAAACTTAGGAAGATGTCGGTGAATGAAGCCCAATGAAAATCACTGGAGAATGTGTTGCAACCTTTCTGAAAATGGTTCTGTACAGCACTAAAAGGGTTCTGGTATTGCGTGACAGTGTAAGCATGATAAGTATGGCAGAACCGTTGATGCTGTGTAGTAAAATTTTTAAAGTACATTCTATATTGAACCATATGTAACACGTTCTCCACCAATCTGAAGATTCACCATGCGAATGGTCATCTGTGGGTTCACTAACGAACCAATGCAGAACCTTCTGTAAGCATGTAGGAGAGAGCAAGTGCTGGTTGTTCCCTCCTCAACTTCTAATATTAGTTGCGCTTGGCGTAGATGTGATGCACAGCCGACTGGTCAGTGGAAATGAGGGAGGGCTCGTTTAAAAAAGGACTGAAACAAGGTCAGGCTGCTTAGAACTCACAGTGGAACCTGGGGCCGTGTTACAGAAACTTTCTCTTTCATCTTCACGAAAGATCTGACCGAATCTTAACTCCAGTTAGGAAATCCTAAATTAGTCAAAATCGACAGTGAACCATCATATCTGTTACCTAGCAACCAATGATCTGTGTACAGCTGAAATGTAAACATGTAATCAATGTTAAAAATGTGAGTTAAGCTGCTGTTACTGATGTAAAAAAAGGTCAAAACAAAACTAAAGTGTGATAAACTGTAAGTAGTGAATACTGTGAGAGCGCCCCCTGCTGTTTATCAGAGCGTCGCCGCTCCCCAGTTTCAGTTTCCATTTCCCAAACACTTTAGCTGAACACGCTAACGTTCCTCCTACTAATAAACAGACATACGTTCAGCTCCGCCTCCTCATTATTCACCACCATCACTGTAATACTCCATCATCTACATTAACTCAGGAAGGTGATCAGAGGGGCGGTGGAGTTCGAGTCGGCAGCGTCTGAGATGTTTAAAACGCAGAGTTAGAAGAGAAAAACATCTCCCAGTGAAAGCCGCGTTTTACAGTAGGAATAAATGGAGCTCATTATGCTGGTAGTGAACTACGCTGCCTGACTCAGCCGCCTCAGAACCAGAGAAACGGACCTTAAACAGAAGTCAGGACCCTGCTGGGGTTCATCCTAAAGTTAGGACAGGATTTAGGAGGTTTAGTCCGGTTAGGATGTTTGCGTGACGCTGTTTTCTGATCTGGAGTTAGTGATGAGATGATGAAGGTAGGAATTAGACATTTTTCTGGAATAGCTACAGTCCAGCATTCAGTTCTCATGGTGTTACTTCAGAGTTAAGATGTTTCTATAGTACAGCTGGCCTGTGTTTCACCACAGTCATCTGTATTTAAGGAATACAGCAGAACACTGCGGTGTTAGTAAATCTACAGCACGTCTTTACAGCGCAGTCTTAACTCTAACTTTTAAGGGTTGTGGCTGTGAGGAGGTCTTGTTATTGCTGGAAGAGTTCTCAATCTTAGTAATGATGGGGCACATCTCCGACATCTTGCAAATTATGACTTGCCAAGAGGTCAGACTTTGAGTTTGAAGGTGCTGATTGCAATATCTTCCAGAAGTCCTCTGCAAATTGCTCTAACCTTGGAGTTCGTAATTACTTATGACTACCATAATTCCAGCAGTAAAACAAGAGGCCCTCTTCCAACTCATGACACGGCGACGTCTTTAATAGGATTTGCACCCAGAGGCTGAACAGAGGGTGATGACAAATGTCTGCGGTGACTTCTAGACTCTTTGCTGCTGGTCGAGTGAGTCTCAGTGGGCTCCAGCGTTGATAGCATTGACAGTTTTACAAGTGAGAAGAAAAACGTCCTTCTGTCCATCTGTCTGGTCCAAGCTTCGCCGGTGAAGAAGCCACTGAGTTTAACGCCTTGATATGAAAAGTTTTAATATTACATACTTACTAATGCGTACACACAGACATTCATATCTGCGCATCGCTGCTCTCAGAACAAAACCTTGTATCTCCAAAATGGTAACTTTACAGGCGAAGGAAAAAAACAATTTATTTGTAATGTAAGTCAACAGAACGAGATGTTTTTCCAAGCATATTTTGGCCTTTTCTGTAGGTCCAGTCTTCATTAAATTTACATCCAATGGCAACAGGTATTTTCAAGTTGCATGAAAAACTGAAAAACAAAATATACAGATATCCACGTACACCGATCAGGCATAATATTATGACCATCTGTGTTAGTGTGTGTTGCGCTGGTCTGAGTGGATCAGACACAGCAGTGCTGCTGGAGTTTTTAAACACTGTGTCCACTCACTGTCCACTCTATTAGCCACTCCTACCTTGTCGGTCCACCTTGTAGATGTAAAGTCAGAGGTGACAGCTCGTCTGCTGCTGCACAGTTTGTGTTGGTCATCCTCTAGTCCTTCATCAGTGGTCACAGGACGCTGCCCACAGGACGCTGCTCACAGGACGCTTCCCACAGGACGCTGCCCACAGGACGCTTCTGGCCGGATATTTTTGGTTGGTGGACTATTCTCAGTCCAGCAGCGACACTGAGGTGTTTAAAAACTCCACTGCTGTGTCTGATCCACTCAGACCAGCACAACACACACTAACACACCACCACCAAATCAGTGTTACTGCAGTGCTGAGAATGACCCACCACCCAAACAGTACCTGCTCTGTGAGGGTCCATGGAGGTCCTGACCACTGAAGAACAGGGTAACAGAGTATCAGAGAAACAGATGGACTCCAGTCTGTAACTGTAGATCTACAAATCTGTTTAGTGTGTTATATGTCGTACGTGTGAGACTCACCAAGATAAATTCCTTGTATGTGTGACAGCCAGCGAAATACAGTGGTTCTGATTTGTCGCTCGTGCTGTGGTTTTAAAGTAGAGAAGGTTTTTTTTCCTCACATCGTTTTTCTGCTGTTCTTACGGCTTTTTTCACATAAAGAAAAACAAGATACCTGCACACATATTTAATGCTACAAACGTATCTAATGTAATGCTACATGTTGCATTAAACTGCCTTGGGAGCAATAAACATGTGCACAAGCATCTGTTCCATTTACACAAATCTGAGCTCCCTAATTAGCAAACCTAGAGTGGTGGCAGGAGGAATTCCCCAAGAGCATGAGGAGAGGAACCGAGGCTCAAAATGAAATACTTCCCGAGAGCACGAAGAACAACTGTCTAAGTTTATATGCGAAGATTTTCGCCAATCCGATTGAATTCTCTCTGAGTATCGACTAAGTTTGAGGTGTTTATACGCCGTCTCTGATGAAGATCTCCAAACTTATATACATGCATTGGTCCCACTTAGTGTAGATGTTACCATGACAGAGCATCACATGGCTTTTAGCTTTGCAATACACCAATTTGAGGAAATTCAATCCGTTTTTAATTTGCTCTTATACTCATCTGAACAGCTCGTTATTGAGAGCTTTGGCCTATATATCAGTGAAGATCTCTAGGAGGTTGGGAGGAGTGAGGGCACTGGAGCAGGGTGTGGAGACCTTTATTCAGAGCACAACACTAGAATCGCTCGGCTTTGCACGTTGTAAGGCTTACAGGTTTGACTGTGCGTGTGTAGGAGTGAGTGATGGTAGAAATGCATGTTTTATTTTATGGAATTGTGTTTTATTGTTTGTCCGATTCTGAGCTCCTGCAACCAAAACCAAATTCTCTGTATATGTAAATAAATCTGGTCATTAAAGCTTGTTTGTGATTCTAATTCTTTTCAGCCAGCCTAGAAAATTTTAGATCTTAAATTTAAGATTGTCCTGTCCTGTCCTGTGTTGTCCTGTCCTGTCTCATGGCCTCCATCTCCTCTGTGCTCTGCTGCCTGCTGAGAACATATATGGCTATAAGTAGGCTGGCACAAACACAGCACAGGTGAATATTATCAGCTACTCTGCCCACTGGTTTGGCATCACTGGCTCTCTGTCCTGCACATGATGCTCAGCCACGCCCCCTCCTCCATAATATACCAACACAGAAGACAAGAAACACCTGAGAGAAATGAGAGGGCAGGGCTAGAAGCAAGGAACAGGTGAGGGCTGAAGACAGAGAAGGATGGGGAGAGACAACAAAAGCACATGGCACAAAACAACAAAGGCACACGGCAGACAAATACCAAAGCACACGTGGCACACGATGAAGATAACGGAGCATTTTGATATGAAACATATGAGTCATATGAAGACCTTTTGAAGGAGAATCTCAGAAGTGGAGAAAATGATCTCAGAGGGCAGAAATGTGGGAAATGCTTTTCCATTAAAGTGCTGTTTAATAACCTTCTCCCTGAGAACTTCAAGAAGCCGCTTCACCTTCTCCATCACTGCTACTTGTTGCATGAAATTGTACATGTACAGCGTTTGGCAGATGCTCTCATCACAGCGACTCACAGTTGGATTATTGTACACAGGGAGGTGAAGGTGGTGTTAGGAGTCTTGCCCAAGGACTCTTATTGGTATAGTTTAGGGTGTTTATCCAGGTGGGGCACTGAACCCCAGACTATGGCGTAGAAGGCAGAGGTGTTAACCACTACACCAGCCAACCAAACATCTATTATGCTGCCACCAGGGGCAAATTGTGCAGAACTTTCAGGGCATTCTCTGGGCCCACTCATCCATGTGGAAGGCACTCTCAACCGATTTGGGTATGAATCCATCCTTGCAGATCACATACACCCATACATCCCTGGGGCGCATGGGATCTTCCAGCAAGACAATACAACACATCACATGGCTAGAAATGTCTGAGATATACACACAGTCCCTGCCAAAGGTTTTGTCGCTTATCCAAATTGTAGGAACAACAAATAATAACTTGACATGTAGTTGATCAATTGAAATCAGAAATGGCAAAACCCTCTACTTTACGCTTATTAAAGCATAAAAAAAGTTTATCATTCATTGAGTTTTATCATTTAGTTAACACAGAAGGTCAGAGTTTGCTTGGACATAAGTGTTGTCATATACAAAAATAATGTTGAAATTATACATATACTTTATTTTGAACACACAAACATCCTACAATAACATTAGAACATAAAGCCATGAGCTTGGACGACTGCATCCATACATCTTGGCAATGACTCAAATAACGTATTGATGAAGTCATCTGGAATGGCAAAGAAAGCAGTCTGGCAAGACTCCCAGAGTTCATCAAGATGTTTTGGTTTCATCTTCCAAGCCTCCTCCTTCATCTTACCCCAGACATGCTCAATAATGTTCATGTCTGGCCAATCCTGGAGCACCTGGATCTTCTTTGCTTTCAGGAACTTTGATTTGGATGCTGAAGTATGAGAAGGAGCGCCATCCTGCCGCAGAATTTGCCCTCTCTTGTGGTTTGGAATGTAATGGGCAGCAAAAATGTCTTGATACTTCAGGCTGTTGATGTTGCCATCCACTCTGCAGAGCTCTCAGGCACCCCCATACTGGATGTAACCCCAAACCATGATTTGTCCTCCACCAAGCTTGACTGTTTTCTGGGTGAATCTTGGGTCCATGCGGGTTCCAACGGGTCTTCTGTAGTATTTGCGGCAATTGGGATGCAGTTCAATGGATGATTCATCAGAAAAATCAACCTTCTGCCACTTTTCCACTGTCCATCCTTTCTGCAAGCTGTGGGCCTTGGCAAATGCGACACAATTTTTTTGTTGTCTTCCGTTTAATGCTGGTTTCTCAGCACGGATTTGGCCCTGAAGACCACTGTAAAATGACAGAGTGGTCAGCGGATGCTGAGGGGCATAGTGCGCAGAGGTCACCAACTTTCTGCAGAGTCAATCATTACAGACCTCCAAACTTCATGTGGCCTTCAGATCAGCTCAAGAACAGCGTAGAGAGCTTCATGGAATGGGTTTCCATGGCCGAGCAGCTGCATCCAAGCCTCACATCACCAAGCGCAATGCAAAGCGTGGAATGCAGTGGTGTAAAGCGCCGCCACTGGACTCTAGAGCAGTGGAGACGTGTTCTCTGGAGTGACCCATCACGCTTCTCCAGCTTCTCCAGAGTGTCTGACTTCATTGTGCTGAGTGTAAAGTTTGGTGGAGGGGGGATCATGGTGTGGGGTTGTTTTTCAGGAGTTGGGCTCTTCAGAGTGGAGACTGTGAGCCAGGCCTTCTCGTCCAACATCAGTGTCTGACCTCACAAATGCTCTTCTGGAAGAACGGTCAGAAATTCCCATAAACACTCCTAACCCTTGTGGAAAGCCTTCCCAGAAGAGTTGAAGCTGTTATAGCTGCAAAGGGTGGGCCGACATCATATTAAACCCTGTGGATTAAGAATGGGACGCCACTCAGGTTCATATGCGAGTGAAGCCAGACGACCGAATACATTTGGCAGTATATATAAATTGTAGCAATATGCCCAGTCTGAGTTCCTTGAAAACAAGATCAAACAAATGTATCTCATTCTTAGTGAAACATACGACTCAAAATTTAATGGAATAATGGATTTTATATTATAGCAACACGGTGCAATAGAGGGTTAATAGTGTAACGTCTGAATAAATATTTCACATCAATTTTGTCTTTTAAACATCTTTATTTATGCTTATAAATAGGTGTAAATTCAAAATGTATTATGTGTGTAAATATGAAGCAGATTTACACACTGGACCTAAATTAAATCACCAAAACAAAAGTGAAAATCAGTCAAAACATCATTTTTCACTAGAAATTGTTCAGAACATAGAAAGGCAAAGGGCAGCTGAGCGTCTCGCAGCCATGACGCTTGGCGGTTTTCATTCTTTAGTCCTCCCGTGTAGTAATAGTCAGATTTTTGTGTTTTCCTGCATGAGCTGTCCTTTGTACACTTGCATCCCTACTTGGCGCCCAAACTTGTGATTATCCTGCCAGCTGCCCGAGGGCGCACGGTAACTGACTTCCATTTGGAAAACCATTTGATGTACAGCCCTGCGAGGCTTTGAGGGAAGGTAATTTGAGGGAAGGCCGTTAATGAAAGCCAGTGGCCGCGTGACGTTAGCGTCTCCGAACCCAGTGGATGTAGATGCGGCTGACGGCGATGACAGGTGGAGACGCGTCACCCGAGTCAGATCAACAGCAGGAAGCAGAGGGTGCCACCCTCCGCATGCATCTTTTAACAACATGTCACCCACCTGCCTCCGCCCACGGACCACCAGGACGTGCATCTCCGTGTAGCAGCTTTCCTGTGAGAAGTGCAATTTAGTCAAACACGGCTGCATCTCGTAAACGCTCTGCAGCATAACAGTCATCATTATAGAGCAGGCAGAGTGTCCAGGCTGTGTAATGATGTCAGCTGCACTGTGACACCCAGGAAACCCTCAAATAAACAAGGAACATGAGGCGAAACAAGACTTCTCAGTCGAAACCTGGTGCTCAAACTTAACCCCCTAACTCCAGGCTTACTATCCTGTCAGCAAGACTTTTCAGGGCCCAACTGATGCTTCTAATGTCATTATTAATGCCAATTTTAAGCCAAGTCACATCAAAGTATATCCATATCGCTGCTGTTGGAAGAAAACCTCGTATCTCCAAAATACTAACTGTACTTTCAATGTAAGTCAATGGAACCAGAATTTTTCCCAATGTTATTTTGGGCAATTTCTTTTAGGCCGTTCATCATAAAATTTACAAACAATGTAAAGAGTAACAGACACTTTCAAATGATGTCAAAAAACTGAAAAATGCCAAAAATGGAGATACAAGGTTTTCTTCCCGACAGCAACAATATGGCGATTTTTTTATACCACGTGCCTCAAAGCAGCTGTAGAGATAATCCAGCTCCCAAGTCCCAGTGAGCATCGGTAAGGGAGACAGCAGCGAGAAAAAACTCCCTCAGAGCAACCAAGGAAGAGGAACCAAGAATCGAAAGGAAAACCCAGCTTCCTCTATACAAACATATATATATACACATAATTCATATAACATGATCCTCATACACCAATCAGGCATAACATCATGAACATCCTTATAAACATCCTCGTTTCTGTGCTCATTGCCCACTGTGCACTTTGTAGCTCTACAGCTACAGACTGTAGTCCATCTGTTTCTCTGATACTCTCTTACCCTGTTCTTCAGTGGTCAGGACCCCCACGGACCCTCACAGAGCAGGTACTGTTTGGGTGGTGGGTCATGCTCCCTTAAATCAGTTCCTCCAGGTGAAAAGTTGGTATTTGTTCCTTTTAATAACCGAATGTTTTAAAACAGAACAGTAGAATAAAAGCCTGGAGGCGAGGCGAGGCGGGGTGTGTGGAGTCAGTATGGTTCAGTTATGTTCTCTGACTAAAGGTACTGAGCCTTGAGGGTTCCACCGCAGTGACGAGAGAGCAGAGACTGTCTAGTACGTTTATTTCTGAGAGTTTTTCAGAGGAATCCGGGCCAAGTTACAGTTTCTGGTCTATGAAGGACCAACTGGGGGAACCAGTCTGCTGCAGCGCCACCCAGAGGCAGAGCAGAGCTGCAGCTCTAGTTGACTGTAGGTGAAGCAGGTAAACGATGACAGGATAACGTCATAAGCTTATTTTCAGAGACCTTGAGAGATTCAGGGGGTCCGAGAGGTTAAGTTGATTACGTTATGCTGTTCTGTCACCTCCGCTGACTTTCATGCTAACTATAAGCCGTTTAATACAGTAATGTAGGCCGTGATCTTGACCTGCTGCATCACTGTTTTGCTCTCACACTGAGAGGTGGAGCATTGGTGGAGCGGTGCAGCATGAAGGCCTCACACGGTTCGATCTACAGAACTCTGGCATGTGGTAAAATGAGCCTCTTTGGCTCCTCGGTGCTTTGTAATTAGTCACAGTGTGGCTCCCCCGGCACCAGCAGGCTGACTCAGCAGGAGCAAATAGCTGTAATGGTCATATTCTTAGTTCTATTGTACTTATTCTTATCATACCATGCTGTAAAGAGCCTATTGTCCTTATTAAACTGCCCCTCAAAAGTTGTCTTAATGTTTTACCACAAAATTAGCATGTTTTCTTTGAAGGTCTGCAATACATTTGCATGTGTAAGGCCTGATATCAGTGTTTAATCAGTGCGCAGTAACAAAAACAATATTTTTAATCCTGAGAGATGAAGGCAGGTTGGAAAATGAACATTTAAAAAAGAATAAATCACTGTTTATGATAACTAAACCCACGTAATCATCTTTGTGGAGTTCAGAGACGGTGGTACCTGATGGCATTTTGCTCCTGAAGGACTAATCAAGTCACCAATGTCATGTGTGTTTCAATGTCTTGGACAGGCCTATCTTGGAAATAATAATCAGAAATAATAACACATTGTATCCCATTGTTTGGATGAACGCTCAACCATGTCAGGTGATTAAAACCATCTTTGGGACAAAAGTAAAGAATCCATTTACTCTAAAATACATCTTTTTTCAAGGGCTCTTTAGAAAAGGGATTGGTTCTGTTTAGAACCACAAGTTTATATAGAACAATGCATGCGTAAATGATTCTATGCATGGGCCAATCGTCCCGCAGTTTGATGGAGAATATGGTTCTATATAGCACCAAAAAAAAGCTCTTCTACTGTTATGACGTCAAGTTTGTAACAAGAGCAGAACCTTTTCTTGGTGCTACGTATAAACATTTTCAGAAAGGTTCAATATAGAACCATATACAGCCCATTCTTCATTATTTCACCATGCAGAGAACCATTTAGACACGCAGGTGGTTTTGTGCATTGATGGCTGTACATAGTAGCATCCCCTTTCATAAGGAACCCCTGAAGAACCATGTTTAGAAAGGTGGGTCTTTAACAATAGCTTGGAAAAGAAAACTGCTGTGATGGCTTCACTAGAGCAAGCAGAATCCATGATCGTAGCCAGGTAACATGCAATGGTCAAAATGCACAAAAGCACTAACGTAACAAGCGAGAGGCCAAACAGGTCAGATCAGGAATAAACAGACGCTATAGAAACGCTCAGGAGCTCTGTGGAAAGAAGCAAGACCTCAAAACGAGACCATCTACAAGCCCGGGCTTTAAGCCTGTGGGTTTATTTCAATAGTGACGCTGTGAAGGTGAAGGACGAAAGTTTTCGGTGACTCCCGTCTCTTGCATGACAAAGAAGCTTATTTGCATTTAGAGGTCGAAGTCAGAATCAAGCCTTCGCGAAACAGCTTGGAGAGAAACCCGCCAAGACGTTCTCTGCCCACAAAGCTTTATGTCCATGCTTTTATACCCCAGTTGTTTTTGACATAAGGTATAGTCCACATCTGGTTCCTATTAAAATAGCCTCAGCTTATTTTGAAGCTAAGAGGGAGAAAGCGAGGGGCCCGTCTCTCTCTTCTGGGACCTGGAACTTTAAACCTGGACCCCCGTTTCTCAAGCTAAACATTGGATTCCATACGAAGTGAGAAAATCACACATAGTGTTATCAGATAGCACACAACTCATATCAGTATCATATATAGTGTTTTATCAAGGCTTATACACTTCAAGCAAAACTAATCAGAGAAGAACAGGTGAAACCAATCAGTACTCTGGGGAACTGGAGCGCTGATTGGAGCAGCTGGTGTCTTGTGACCTCCCAGGGCATTCTGGGAGATTGAGTCCAAAGAGAGTTCAGAGCCAAACGGAGCCGTGACAACTGTAAAATAACCATTCGGGTTAAATCTGCACTTCATACATTGAGACTTACTTTTAAACCTGGCTGTAGCTTCTGGATTGGAAATTTACAATTATAGGATTAGAAGATTTAACTGCATGCGTTTACACGTGGTAGTCAAAAGCATCTCAAGCCAAATCTGATCAGTCACATGCAACAGCAAATGACCTGGTATTTCTTGTTTTTCCTTTGATGTGTTTGCCTGAAACTGTTAATTTTGGAAGATCAGAGATCAAAGTTTACAGGAAGAGTTAGAATAATTCTCTGCCTGCTCGTCGTCATTAACTACGTTGATGGTTTAGATACTCGGGCTGTGATTAATCCAGGTTTAGATACTCGGGCTGTGATTAATCCAGGTTTAGACACTCGGGCTGTGATTAATCCAGGTTTAGACACTCGGGCTGTGATTAATCCAGGTTTAGATACTCGGGCTGTGATTAATCCATGTTTAGAAACTCGGACTGTGATTAATCCAGGTTTAGACACTCGGGCTGTGATTAATCCAGGTTTAGACACTCGGGCTGTGATTAATCCAGGTTTAAATACTCGGGCTGTGATTAATCCAGGTTTAAATACGCAGACTGTGAGTAATCCAGGTTTAAATACTCAGGCTGTGATTAATCCAGGTTTAGACACTCAGGATGTGATTAATCCAGGTTTAAATACTCAGACTGTGAGTAATCCAGGTTTAAATACTCAGACTGTGAGTAATCCAGGTTTAAATACTCGGGCTATGATTAATTCAGGTTTAGATACTCAGACTGTAATTAATCCAGGTTTAGATACTCAGACTGGGATTAATCCACACTGTAGGTCTAAACTAAATTAAACCCTTAAAATCTCAGGATTATTACATTCTAAGTCTTATTATTCAGTAACTACAGGGACTTCAGTGCAAACTGGTCGAGCTATTCGTGGGACATATAAAGGCTACTTAAGGGAGTAATTAGCAGTGGCCATTGACGTTTCTTCACATTTTTGCACACTTTGACAAATTTCTGCTAGAAGCTTTCATAAAATAGACTTTCATGATATTCCACACGGTGCGGATGCGTCCTCAGTATCTCCAGTGTGCGTTACGCCTTGGCAAGCCCTGTAAAGTGTGAAAAGAGAATAATGAAGCAGCCCTCACTGGCTGGAATTCCCCAGATATTCCATAACTTAATGACACTTATCTTCAGACTGGAGGCCCTCTCATATCACTTTACCACAAATAATCTCATTTGGACACCCGTGAAGTCTGTGAGGACAGAGAGCGCAGAAGAAAGAGGATGGAGAGAGCAAAGAGGACATGGGAATAATGGAGGTAAGAGATTAGTGTGAGCAGAGGGAAGGAGGTGGGGAAAATGGCAATGAAAGCGTGATGGGCGAGGGGGTTAGCGGCCCCTCCTGCTTTGGCCGCTCGGGGCTGGGCTGTCTGTCGTATCCTGACATTACTTCCTGTCAGACTGGAAGGAGGGAGAAGATGCTATGGCTTCAGGTGAGGCAGGTATATTACAGTGTCTGCCTCGCCGCGCCTCCGGACCCATCACTCCGCGGCCTCGGCCCACCTGCCTGGCCAAGTGGAAAGCTTTTAGAGGCACATCAAAAAACGGTCGCCTTTGGGGATGGGTCAGGGAAAAACAGCCAAAACTGACTGAAATAACTCCAGCGGCATCAATGCTGCCCACTAATTATCTGCTACTGTCCACTATGATTACTGGCCGCTCTGTGAAATATACAGACCTCTGAAAACAGCTTCATTCCTGTTACTTTGCTTCGAGGCACATGAACAGCAGCATTAGACATAAAAAGTCTGGAGATGTTCCGTCTTTTGAGGTTTGTATTCGCTGGTTTGTAGGCGTGAGCCAGTTGATGATTAAACTGGACCCGATATTTGATATTTGTCCCATAATTAGTTTTCTTTAAAGAGTTTAATTATGTGTAATGGTACTGCATGTCCTGAATCAGTGATGATATGCTCACCTCAGCCCTAATCAATAACCTTTATTCACCAAGTACCAGGATTTCCCTTGGTGCAGAAGCCAATGTGAAATAAATAAATAAAAGATATTCCGAGAAACAGGTTTAGATACATTCGAGTACTGAAGTACATATATACTCTATGTACAGATAAAAGAACTGAGCAGCAATTATGAATATGAATGTGAATATAAACATGTTTGAAGACTTGGTCAGTGTTCACAACGTAGACACATACTGATCATCTTCCCACTTATGGCTGCTCAGTGCTGCCTGGTGCATCCAACAGTGCCTCCATTTGGCCGTATGGTGAGACTGATCTGAACCACACAAGCCCATTCTTTATATTCAATTGGTTTGACTGGGACCGCCTGGATTCCTGGGAGTTGAGTATACAGGAGTGGTCTTTTCATGGATACATAAGGATGACTCAGGGAAGTCATTAACAGGGGAAAGCCTGGTAGCAGCAGATCTTTGCATTATCATCCATGGACATGGTTGTAAAACTGCTAAAGCTGTGAAGGAGGCTTCTACACACGGAACGCCTTCCCTCGCCGAACCTAAACAGCGGCTCAGAACATTTTATGATCATATCAGCGAGACGTAGCTACAATACCAGCGCCCTTAACGCCACTTCACAGGGTTAAAATTGAGCTGTTTTATTATTTTAAGAAGAAGTGATTTGCAGGGTGTCAACATGTAAACAAAAAATTATTAAACTTAATGTTATTAAACTCAAATACTACTCAACCATACCAAGAACTACCAAACCACACCAAATACTACCAAACTATGACAAAAACTACCAAATCATGCCAAGACCAAAAACTATCCAAACAATACCACAAATTACCAAACCATAAGAGGAACAGGAATTCCAGGAATTCTCTCAACCTGGATTAATCACAGTCCGAGTACCTAAACCTGGATTAATCACAGTCCGAGTATCTAAACCTGGATTAATCACAGCCCGAGTACCTAAACCTGGATTAATCACAGTCCGAGTATCTAAACCTGGATTAATCACAGCCCGAGTATCTAAACCTGGATTAATCACAGCCCGAGTACCTAAACCTGGATTAATCACAGTCCGAGTATCTAAACCTGGATTAATCACAGCCCGAGTACCTAAACCTGGATTAATCACAGCCCGAGTACCTAAACCTGGATTAATCACAGCCCGAGTACCTAAACCTGGATTAATCACAGTCCGAGTACCTAAACCTGGATTAATCACAGCCCGAGTACCTAAACCTGGATTAATCACAGTCCGAGTATCTAAACCTGGATTAATCACAGCACGAGTACCTAAACCTGAATTAATCACAGCCCGAGTACCTAAACCTGGATTAATCACAGTCCGAGTATCTAAACCTGGATTAATCACAGCCCGAGTACCTAAACCTGGATTAATCACAGTCCGAGTACCTAAACCTGGATTAATCACAGCCCGAGTACCTAAACCTGGATTAATCACAGTCCGAGTACCTAAACCTGGATTAATCACAGCCCGAGTGTCTAAACCTGGATTAATCACAGTCCGAGTACCTAAACCTGGATTAATCACAGCCCGAGTACCTAAACCTGGATTAATCACAGTCCGAGTACCTAAACCTGGATTAATCACAGTCCGAGTACCTAAACCTGGATTAATCACAGCCCGAGTGTCTAAACCTGGATTAATCACAGTCCGAGTACCTAAACCTGGATTAATCACAGTCCGAGTATCTAAACCTGGATTAATCACAGTCCGAGTATCTAAACCTGGATTAATCACAGTTGAGTTGTTGGCATGTATTTTATTTCTGAACCCCAGTGAAGCTCTGTTACTCTGTTCCTCAGATCTTCTACATCCTTAAGTTTTTACTTGGCTGCACTCTCCTCACATCTCCCCATCCTACCTCACTCCTCCCTTCTTCCTCACCTTATCTCGCCGTTTTTAGATCTCCACGGAAGGTTTATTACGTTTTTAGATTATGCATATCTTGTCTTTTCATGGCAAATTATGAAAATGTCGTTATTAATTTGTCTTTTTCATCGTTTATGATATACCTTTGAAAAAGTGGACACGCTTTGGTAATTGTCTGTCTGTTTCTGCTGCCGCAGATTAGCAGTAAATTGATAATATGTGGAAGTTTTTTTAAAAGGCTGCCACAACAGCATATGGAACTCTAATACTGTTGAATGAAAACAGCATAAGGTTGGAATGAATTAACTACAGATCAGAAAATCTGCTGTCTGCACAGTTTTGCATATTTGTTTCAGATCCAACCGACTCTCTAACTCTCACTCTCTCTCTCACTCTCTCTCTCACTCTCTCCCACTCCGCTCTCTCTCACTCCGCTCTCTCTCACTCTCTCCCACTCCGCTCTCTCTCACTCTCTCCCACTCTCTCCCACTCCGCTCTCTCTCACTCTCTCCCACTCCGCTCTCTCTCACTCTATCCCACTCCGCTCTCTCTCACTCTCTCCCACTCCTCTCTCTCCCACTCTCTCCCACTCCGCTCTCTCTCACTCTCTCCCACTCCGCTCTCTCTCACTCCGCTTTCTCTCGCTCTCTCGCACTCCGCTCTCTCGCGCTCTCTCTCACTCCGCTCCCTCTCACTCTCACTCCGCTCCCTCTCACTCTCTCTCACTCCGCTCCCTCTCACTCCGCTCTCTCACTCCGCTCCCTCTCACTCCGCTCTCTCTCACTCCGCTCCCTCTCACTCTCTCTCTCACTCCGCTCTCTCACTCCGCTCTCTCACTCCGCTCCCTCTCACTCTCTCTCACTCCGCTCCCTCTCACTCTCTCTCACTCTCTCTCTCACTCCGCTCCCTCTCACTCTCTCTCTCTCACTCCGCTCCCTCTCACTCTCTCTCTCTCACTCCGCTCCCTCTCACTCTCTCTCTCACTCCGCTCTCTCTCACTCCGCTCTCTCTCACTCTCTCCCACTCCGCTCTCTCTCCGCTCTCTCCCACTCTCTCCCACTCCGCTCTCTCTCACTCTCTCCCACTCCGCTCTCTCTCACTCTATCCCACTCCGCTCTCTCTCACTCTCTCCCACTCCGCTCTCTCTCACTCTCTCCCACTCCTCTCTCTCCCACTCTCTCCCACTCCGCTCTCTCTCACTCTCTCCCACTCCGCTCTCTCTCACTCCGCTTTCTCTCGCTCTCTCGCACTCCGCTCTCTCTCGCTCTCTCTCACTCCGCTCCCTCTCACTCTCACTCCGCTCCCTCTCACTCTCTCTCACTCCGCTCCCTCTCACTCCGCTCTCTCACTCCGCTCCCTCTCACTCTCTCTCTCACTCCGCTCTCTCTCACTCCGCTCTCTCTCACTGCTCTCTCTCACTCCGCTCTCTCACTCCGCTCTCTCACTCCGCTCTCTCACTCCGCTCTCTCACTCCGCTCCCTCACTCCGCTCCCTCTCACTCTCTCTCTCTCACTCCGCTCCCTCTCACTCTCTCTCTCTCTCACTCCGCTCCCTCTCACTCTCTCTCTCTCTCACTCCGCTCCCTCTCACTCTCTCTCTCTCACTCCGCTCCCTCTCACTCTCTCTCTCTCACTCCGCTCCCTCTCACTCTCTCTCTCTCACTCCGCTCCCTCTCACTCTCTCTCTCACTCCGCTCTCTCTCACTCTCTCTCTCACTCCGCTCCCTCTCACTCTCTCTCTCACTCCGCTCCCTCTCACTCTCTCTCTCTCACTCCGCTCCCTCTCACTCTCTCTCTCTCACTCCGCTCCCTCTCACTCTCTCTCTCTCACTCCGCTCCCTCTCACTCTCTCTCTCTCACTCCGCTCCCTCTCACTCTCTCTCTCTCACTCCGCTCCCTCTCACTCTCTCTCTCTCACTCCGCTCCCTCTCACTCTCTCTCTCTCACTCCGCTCCCTCTCACTCTCTCTCTCACTCCGCTCTCTCTCACTCTCTCTCTCTCACTCCGCTCCCTCTCACTCTCTCTCTCTCACTCTCTCTCTCACTCCGCTCCCTCTCACTCTCTCTCTCACTCCGCTCTCTCTCACTCTCTCTCTCTCACTTTCCACCCCCTTCTTTACAGCCATTTGCTTGTATAATCTCCATAGAAAAGCACTGGATGCTCTGGCACAGCTGCATATAAGCCTGTGGTCATCATGCCCGATGCCAAGCGTGGGCTAGAGGAGTATAAAGCCCCCCCAGCATTGGGCTGTGGAGCAGTGGAACTGTGTTCTCTGGAGTGATGGAGCTCCATCCAGTACCTCTGGGATGAGTCGGAGTGACCCAGAGCTGCAGTGTGCAAAAGTAAGAGACTATTCATTTAGTTCATTTCCAGTCAAAACTGCCATTGATCGTTCGATCGATCAGTTGACCGATCGATTGATTCTTTCATTGCGGCACAACAAGTAAAAGGTACAATGTAATTCAACTCTGTTGGAGCACAAAACACATAAATATGAAATGTCACTGTTGTTGGATTTAAACCTCAAATCTCCATAAATCTTTGCCCAAAAGAGGAAAGAACACACTTCACCTTCAATGCACGTCAATGGAAGCAGACAGTACAAAGTAATTCTGGCCCATTTTGTTTGGTCCATTCCTAATGAAATTTACATAGAATGGAGATACATGGATTTGTTCTGAGAGCAGCAATATAAAACGTATAATAACCCATATACAACTTTTGGTATAGGAGAAATGTGGACAGATACACAGTAATTTAATCTGAGTCTTTCTCCCTTCATTCCAGCTTCCGTTCTTCTCAGGATCCTCACTTTCAGCTCCTCAGAGAACCTGCAGACACGCCTCCAAAGCTCAGACTGAGAAGCTGGTTGATGATTTCCTGAACTAATCAAACCCATTCAGTGGTGCTGAGGTCTGGACTCTGGGGTGGTCAGTCCATCCAGCTTCTTTGTTTGATGTGTTCGTCTCCTTTTCTCAGTGAGGTTCTTCTTGATCAGCTACACATCCTTTCAGACCCACAGCGCTGAGTGGTCTTCTCACAGTGGAAGGATGGACAGAAACACCTCTGTGTATTTAATTCTCAGTCAAAATGGCAAAAAGCCAAATGAAGAATTCTTTCACGATGCAAACATACGTAGGGTTCTTTGAGTGCTCAAGATTCTATATAGGACCATTTTCTTCACTGAAGAACCCATTAAGAACCTTCAGGAACCATTTATTTCAGTAAAGAACCCTGACAGAGCTGCCGCCAGTGTTTTCCATTCCTAACAACTAACCAAAACCTCCTTAGATGGCAGCTCATTTGCACAGTCAGTGATGTATCTAGAACATCCAAAAGGTCTATAGTGACATTTTTCATGATGAAATTGGTTCCACCCAATGTATGTCAGAGCATGATTGGTTGGTTCCTCTGTTTAATGATGTTGGTAGGTAATCTAACATGTGAGGCCTTCAGTCCAGCTCCTGACGTCCTAACCAATGGGAGAGCAGATCAGCTGAACCTACCTAGATACCAAGAGAACAATCCTGATCGGACAGTTTTCTGTTGGTCATTTTGAAAATATAAAACTTGTGTTTCCAGACAAAGTAAATAAGAGTGACGGCATTACTGTAGACTTTAAATACAGCAAGCATGATGATAACATCAAATATTTGTATGAATCTGGTTTAGTTGATAGGGGCGGTTTTGGTATCTAGCCGGTCTTCCAGGTGGTTGTTAGGAGGCACATTTTCTCTGGAGCTTTTAATTCAGTTTTGGAAGTTTTACGTTCTCCTCTCAAAGACATCTGAAAAACGAATGACTTGTACTCGTTAGATGTTTGACTGGAAACTAAATGCATAAGGAATGGTCTCTGGTTTTGCACACTGCTGTATATTCATGGGTCACCAACACATCAATGCTCACCACAAGTAAGGTCATGCCCCCTCCTCAGGACCCCTGTGTGCACTGTTTAAGTCTCTGGTAGGTACTGTATGCCTATAGTGGGAGGCCCATTATCCTGCGATATGCAGTGTATAATGCGGCCTGTTCCCCGCGGCTTCAGAAGGACTCCTTAACGCTCTGTTTGTCCGACCCCTACTGCTCTCCACCTGTGGCTTGAGCCTAATGGCAGGGCTCGCAGGCAGCAGGTAGCCCTCGCCTAATAATAACAGATGGCACCCTGCTGGCCCACGCATGGCTGGATATGAGCACTTGCGAGGAAGAGGAGGAGGAAGAAGGGTGGTCTTACGGGCGAGAGCGAAGTCCTTCTGCCCAGCTGGAGGTCCATCCGTCTCTTTCCCTCTCCTTCCATCCGAGCTTCAGCCTGAGTGATTTTTTATCCGAGTCATTTCCCTCAACCTGCGCTCGCCGCCGGAGGCTCGGCTCCACCTGCATGTTTTAGGCTTTAAGAAACTCGTCTTTTGTTTGTGAGCCTTTCAGCGCTTACAAGATACTCAACGTGCGAAGGCAGTAAGAAAGAAACAGAAGCTGATTTGTTTGAGTTCCAGGTCTATTGTGCTGCGATGATGATCTGCATTTATTTACTATTATTTACTTCTGAAACGTGGTTTGGAGTCATGCCTCTCTCATTCGCTTCACAAACCGAGCTCTGAATGCAGAAACCAAGAGCAGCACAAAGAAAGGCATTTAAATGATGTAAATGGTGGCATTGTTTTGTACACAATGGGATCAAAAGTGGTGCTATTTTGGCTTGCAGGGGGTAGAGCAGCATCCGAAAACGAGGTTTTACAAATTCCTGATTGCAAAGAAATGGTTTCCTGCTTGCCTGAATACTAGCTTGTTTAGCAGCAGTGTAAAGCAAGTGGTGGTAATGTTTCTAAAAGGCCAATTGTCTTTTCTAGGAATTGGCGGCTGATAATCACTCAGGTGTTTTACTCTTAGACTTTCAGGAGTTTGTTGTGCATGGTGATCATTTTTAGAGGGATTCTGAGACATCGACATAGAAAGTGTACACCGGTCAGGCAAAACATCATGACCACCTCCTTGTTTCTACGCTCACTGTCCATCTGATCAGCTCCACTTACTGTATAGGTGCACTCTGTAGTTCTACAGTTGGTCAGGACCCCCATGGACCCTCACAGAGCAGGTACTGTTTGGGTGGTGGGTCATTCTCAGCACTGCAGTAACACTGACGTGGTGGTGGTGTGTTAGTGTGTGTTGTGCTGGTGCGAGTGGATCAGACACAGCAGTGCTCCTGGAGCTTTTAAACATTGTGTCCACTCACTGTCCACTCTATTAGACACTCCTACCTTGTCGGTCCACCTTGTAGATGTAAAGTCAGAGACGACAGCTCATCTGCTGCTGCACAGTTTGTGTTGGTCATCCTCTAGTCCTTCATCAGTGGACACAGGACGCTGCCCACAGGATGCTGCCCACAGGACACTGTTGGCTAGATAATTTTGGTTAGTGGACTGTTCTCAGTCCAGCAGCGACACTGAGGTGTTTAAATATTCCAGCAGCACTGCTGTCTGATCCACTCAGACCAGCGCAACACACTAACACACCACCTCCACGTCAGTGTTACTGCAGTGCTGAGAATGACCCACCACCCACATAGTACCTGCTCTGTGAGGGTCCATGGGGGTCCTGACCACTAAAGAACAGGGTAACAGAGTATCAGAGAAACAGATGGACTACAGTCTGTAACTGTAGAACTACAGAGTGCAGCTATACGGTCAGTGGAGCTGATAAAGTGGACAGTGAGTGTAGAAACGAGGAGGTGGTCAGAATGTTATGCCTAATTGGTGTATATTATACCAACATTAACTATGTTTCCATTGATTTCCTGTCATGGGCATAGACTTCCTGCCAGAGGGTGGCCTCGCTTAGAGATTTTATTTGGGTGTCACATTGCTAACAAAAATAAACAAATAAATACATAAATTAAATATAAATTAATTACTGTATTAAAATTACATAAAATGCAAAATGATGCAATGCTTTTTCTCTGCACATAATTAAATCTGCTCACCTCTTCAACATGAAAACAGTATCAGTACAACTACTGGTGAACGTAAACTGAAAAACTGAACTGATGTACATCATTTTAGTCATTCAGGAGTAAATTACACTGTATTTCCAAAGGTTTTCACTCCCCCATCCAAATCACTGAATTCAGGTGTTCCAGTCACTTCCGTGGCCACAGGTGTATAAAGCCGAGCCCCTCGGCCTGCAGACTGCTTCTACAGACATTAGTGAAAGAATGGGTCGCTCTCAGGAGCTCAGTGAATTCCAGTGTGGTACCGTGATCGGACGCCACCTGTGCAGCAAGTCCAGTCGTGAAATTTCCTCACTACTAAATATTCCACAGTCCACTGTCAGTGGGATTATAACAAAGTGGAAGCGATTGGGAACGACAGCAGCTCAGCCACGAAGTGGTCGGCCACGTAAAATGACGGAGCGGTCAGCGGATGCTGAGGGGCATAGTGCGCAGAGGTCACCGACTTTCTGCAGAGTCAATCACTACAGACCTCCAAACTTCATGTGGCCTTCAGATCAGCTCAAGAACAGCGTAGAGAGCTTCATGGAATGGGTTTCCATGGCCGAGCAACTGCATCCAAGCCTTACATCACCAAGCGCAATGCAAAGCGTGGAATGCAGTGATGTAAAGCGCCGCCACTGGACTCTAGAGCAGTGGACACGTGTTCTCTGGAGTGACCAATCACGCTTCTCCGTATGGAAATCCGATGGACGAGTCTGGGTTTGGCGGTTACCAGGAGACGGTACTTGTCTGACTGCATTGTGCCGAGTGTAAAGTTTGGTGGAGGGGGGATCATGGTGTGGGGCTGTTTTTCAGGAGTTGGGCTCTTAGTTCCAGTGAAAGGAACTCTTAAAGCTTCAGCACCAAGAGATTCTGGACAATTTCACGCTCCCAACTTTGTGGGAACAGTTTGGGGACGGCCCCTTCCTGCTCCAACATGACTGCACATCATATTAAACCCTATGGAGTAAGAATGGGATGTCACTCAAGTTCATATGCGTGTGAAGCCAGACGACTGATTACTTTTGGAAATATATATATATATATATATATATATATATATATATATATATATATATATATATATATTTATTTATTTTCAATGCGAAGCATTAACTTTAAGCAAAATATTAAACAATAAACAGACCACAGAAGTGAGTCTAGTAATTAGAAAGCACTGTATAACTGAACACGTGCATGTCGCTGCTGTCAGAGCAAAACCTTGTATCTCTGAAAAAGTAACTTTACTGGGAAGTTTTTAACATTTAATGGAAGTAATTTTTTTTTTCCCCAAGAAATTTTGGACAATTTCTCTTAGTCCGTTCATCAAGACATTTTGAAATGTTACAAAGAGCAACTGGCCTTTTCAAAATATGGCAAAAACTGAAAATTGTTAGCATGATAAAAGTTAATCAGCTAAAATAGTTTGATATTTAACTTAATCTTACTGAATATCTACTTATGTAATGTAGCTCTCAGAGCAGCACTACTAAAGAACACACATTCACTCACCGGTTTACTGAGTAAATTAACTAATCACAGCATGATATGCTAATTTTTAAGTGTATAATTATCCTCTTATAACTGATTGGTATCCTGATGGAAGGTCTTAGGAATGATGACTGACTGTTTCACTTTCCATCACTGAGGTGGCCAGAAGTGGCCATGCTTCATTCCAGGGACCACCTCTGGCCACCCCTTGGCTGCACCAGCAGCTTGTGTCAATCACTCTGACCAGACCAATAAAAAATGACATCATTTTCTGCAACAAAGAGTTTCATCCCTAATTTCAAGTATGCAGTCTAATAACAGCCAGGATAATAACAACTAGCAGGAGCTGTAAAGGGACACATTCAATACATAATATCTACATATTTTATACAGATATCGAGAGTTTCAGGAAGACTTACATCTTGCGGTGTCAGTGCAGTGTGGAAAACATATTCAGACCAAAAAACATGTGGGGTGTTGTTGGAAAACTTGCTTGATGAATTCATTTAGTTTGTTGTTTATTTCATTCATCTGTGGCTATTCAACCCTCTGTGGTGCACAAACTGAGCCATGCATCAAATTCTCTATTTCTATGTCTGTGTCTGTATCTTCCTGAATCCGTAGAGCCGCCCTTTCCATTCCATCTCATCACGAGATCCCACGAGACACACATCCGGAGTTATAAGCCTGTGAAGAGGGGCTGAGATACACGTCATCTGCCTCTCACCGTGTGGAGCTGCTGGATTCGTGTGTCCGTCTACATTCTGTGTGAAACTGACCGACGGACGCTCAGGAGATCACTAAGGACTGACCGTCACGCCGGAAACCCTTCATTCTTCATTCAGTTCCACATCGGAGACTCGTGTGAAACGGCGTCAGAGAGTTTCCAGCTGCTGAAGCTGCTGCAGCGGGTTTGGAAAGTAGTGATGAAGATAACGGAGCGTTTAGATATGAAACACATGAGGATCCTGTTCTATGAAGAACCTTTAGAGAAGAATTTAAGAAGAGATGAACAGATCCAGAGAGAATGACCTCAGAGCACAGAGGGTTAAAGCTGCTATGTGTTAAAAATAGTCATTTTTTCCATGCTTGGATGATCGGTTCGGCTTGGGTTCAGACCAGAATTCCAGGCCAGAATAAACCTGTAGTAGAACAGCTTTCTGACTCACTCTCTCTTTCCTCTCCTCAGAATGTCCTTCTCCCTTCTCTAGTTACAGTTGCCTAAAGTGTGCTGGTCTTGGTTGGATGGAGTTCAGCTGTATTCACTGAGCAGATTTTCTGAAAGATTGTCAGACACACAGAGAGTGGGTGGGTGTTCTGCTCGCTGCCTACATGTGCATGTCTTCTGCATGTGAAGAGCAGGAAGTCTGGAGCCTGGGCTCCGATGTAATTGAGCACTGTAGAACACACAATCAGAAGACTACAGTATCTGCTTTCAGTCCAGGTTTTACTTTGCAAAGGCAGTGTCCAGAATAGTTACCAGACCTGTTACACTTATATTAATATAAACAAATATAAACAGCAAAAGAAGGGCGGCACGGTGGCGTGGTGGGTGGCGCTGTCGCCTCACAGCAAGGAGGGCCTGGGTTTGATTCCCCGGCCGGGTGACCGGGGTCATCTCTGTGTGGAGTTTGCATGTTCTCCCTGTGTCTGCGTGAGGTTCCTCCGGGTTCTCCGGTTTCCTCCCACAGTCCAAAGACATGCAGTCAGGCCAATTGGACATGTTACATTGCCCCTGAGTGTGAGTGACTGTCTGTCTGTCTGTCTGCCCTGCGATGGACTGGCGATCTGTCCAGGGTGTATCCTGCCTTCCGCCCGAAGACTGCTGGGATAGGTTGAAGAACCTTTTTACAATGCAAAGAACCATTTGAGCATGTAAATGGGAGTGCTCGTGGCTCCATATAAATGTAGGTGTAGATATAAAGTGCATATTTAGTTACTTTATTATACTGTATATTATATTGAGTGTGTGAACCCCCCCCCACCACCGCTAACGCACTCACCATAGCGACACTGATGCCTCAGTGGCATCAAAACATTTGTTCTTTGTTCCTCTGTGACGTCTCTGTTCTAGTGCAGTTCTGCGCTCTTCCTCACATCAACTGAGAACTTTCTCGTCTTCTCTTCTGTCTTCAGTGTGAGGAATGAGGAACAGTCACTCTTCACTTCAAACTCTCGGGAAACTGGGCGAGTTTTCAGGTGTTCAGATCTGCTGCAGCTCATTCTAAAGTTTTTAGAGGAATCTGGGCAGAGTTACGGTTTCTAGACTATGAAGGACCAACTGAGTGAACCAGTCTACAGCGCCACCCTGAGGCAGAGCAGAGCTGCAGCTGTAGTCAGTTAAGACCACCAGAGACAGAAGCTGATTGTGGGGGAAGCAGAAAAACAATGAGCCTCACTTAGTCTGGATTTGAGAGTCTATTTATCTCTAACAGACAGCAGAATGTCATTTTCAGACCCCCTGGAATTCAGATTTTGATACATTGAGGGGGTCCAAGAAGTTAATTAGACCCCCTGTATTCCAGACCTTGATTGTACAGGAATGTCATTCTTTTTCGACTGTTTTTCAACAGCATCATCATCATCATCATCACCACCATCAACCGCTTAGTCCAGGTAGGGTCGCAGTAGCAGTTGAGAGAGCAGAGAATCCCAGACGACCCTGTCTCCCGCAACTTCCTCCAGCTCATTCCTGGGGACCCCAAGCTGCTCTCATGATCCCTCTTCCCATCACTTGTGAACAAGACCCCGAGATACTCAAAGTCCTCCACCTGAGGCAAGTCCTTCCCCTTACCTGGAGTGGGCATGCCATCCTTTTCCGGGCTAAGATCTGGAAACACACTTGCCCAGAGCAGAAGGCAGCCCTATCCATGGCACCCAGGGAGCAATTGGGGGTTAGGTGCCTTGCTTAAGGTTACTTCAGTCATGGACTGTCAGCCAAGGGGATTGAACCGGCAACCTTCCAGTCACAGGGCTGGTTCCCTAACATCCAGCACACGACTGTCCCTCACAAGGCCCACCACCCACAAGGTCCAGCATGGGGGGGTGCGGTGCAGTGCCATATAAGCAATGGGAGATCGCATGGGGCGCTTGGTGGCCTAGGCCCTTGCAGCAGAAACTGGCTCTTGGCAGAAACCATCCAGACGGGCTATTTTTATTTATTCAAAGGTAAATGATTAATGTTAGTCCTACATTAGTATTAGTCCTACATTAATGTTAGTCCTATGTTAGTATTTATCTACAGTAATTCACAGGTCAGTGGAGACATCCACATAAAAACTGCTTGGGAATCACTGTTGCTCTTGGCAATGCTGCCTACCTAAGTCGGCACAGTGCCCACCCTGACCTTTGACCTGGAAAGCTGGAGACGGTATTTCACACACAGCACCAGCTGCTTGGTGCACTCGAGTGTGTGTGTTCAGTCTCAACAACCAGCTCCAGCATTAATAATTAATGATGCACTGAACTAAGACAATATAATGGGTTTCTAATGAGGGGTGTATGAGTACTTGGTTAAAGCCCATTCACATCATGTGAATGTATGCCAGGTTTTGAAAATGCACGTATGTATATTAATGACACTTCATATCGAATACAAAACATTTAAATGAGAGCCTGTTTGATTTTCTGCATTTTATGAATGAATTTTCTGAGGATTTGGGGCCTTAAGCATTGTTTCCTAACTTGATGACCAATCAGAGGCTGTGTTCCAAACTTGTTGACCAATCAGAGGCTATGTTTCTGACTTGTTGACCATCAAAGGCTGTGTTTCTGACTTGTTGACCATCAAAGGCTGTGTTCCTAACTTGATGACTGATCAGCGACTGTGTTCCAGACTTGGTTGACCAATCAGAGGCTGTGTTCCTGACTTGATGACCAATCAGAGGCTGTGTTCTTAACTTTTTGACCAATCAGAGGCTGAAATCCTGACTTGTTGACCAAACAGAAGCTGTGTTCTTGACTTGTCAACCAATCAGGGGCTGTTTTCCAGACTTGATGACCAAACAGAGGCTGTGTTCCTGACTTGTCGACCCAGATTTATTCTTTTATGTAGTGTTGGGAATTGTTTTATTCTTATGCATTTTCTAGGTTTCTGTTTATTTTCCTTTGTTTTGATTGATATTTGTTTTTAAATGGTATTAATACTGTAGGGGCATTTCTGTTCTTGGGTTTGAACAATTACACCAAATGGCCTTACAACACCCCCAAGAAGGATGTCCTGGGACAGAAAACAGTCAGGTATATAGAACAGGACTCAAATGCTCCACTCTGTTCTATATGACTCTAGTGGGGTTGGGGGTTCAGTGGCATGACGTAAAAGCTGTGTCTGAGCTGCTGTTCAGATGGGGGTGACACCCAGGCAGGTATGCCGAGTGCTCTCTTTGTAATAAAACAATTGTTATTTCTGCAAACCCCCGAATCTCTTCCATGGCAAAATTAAAGATGTTCTGCAGTACATCATTTGATGTCATATGTGGCATTGATGGCCTGTTAAATAGTTACAGTAACAGTACTCTTGCCTCTGTACAGTATCTCACAAAAGTCAGTACACCCCTCAGATTTCTGTAAATATTTTATTATATCTCTTCATGGCACAAAACAATAGAAATGAAATATGGAGATATCTTAAAGCAGTCCGTGTACAGCGCCAATATTTTGTGTGACCACCATTATTATCTAGCACTGCTTGAACCCTCTTGGGCATGGAATTTACCAGAGCTGCACAGGTTGCTACTGGAATCCTCTTCCACTCCTCCTTGATGACATCACAGAGCTGGTGGATGTTAGACACCTTGCGCTCCTCCTCCTTCCGCTTGAGGGTGCCCCACAGGTGCTCAACTGGGTGCTCAACTGGGTCTAGGTCTGGAGACATACTTGACCAGTCCATCACCTTTACCTTCAGCAAGGCAGTGGTCAGCTTGGAGGTGTGTTTGGGGTCGTTATCGAGTTGGAAAACTGCCATGCGGTGCAGTTTCCAAAGGGAGGGGATCCTGCTCTGCTTCAGAACATCACAGTACATGTTGGAATTCATGTTTCCCTCAATGAACCGCAGCTCCCCAGTGCTGGCAGCACTCATGCAGCTCCAGATCATGATGCTACCACCACCATGCTTGACTGTAGGCAAGAGACGTTTGTCTTGGTGCTCCTCACCAGGGTGCCACCACACATGCTGGACACCATCTGAGCCAAACAAGTTTATCTTGGTCTCGTCAGACCACAGTACGTGGTTCCAGTAATCCATGGTCTTGGACTTCTTCTCTTCAGCAAACCGTTTCTGGGCTTTCTTGTGTGTCAGCGTCAGAAAAAATTCCTTCTGGGACGACGGCCATGCAGACCGAGTTGATGCGTTGTGTGGCGTGTGGTCTGAGTACTGACAGGCTGACCTCCCACTTCTTCAACCTCTGCAACAATGCTGGCAGCACTCAGGCGTCTGTTTTTTGAAGCCAACCTCTGGATGTGATGCTGAACACATGGACTCAGCTTCTTCGGTTTACCCTGGCGAGGCCTGTTCAGAGTGAAACCTGTCCTGGAAAACCGCTGCATGGCCTTGGCCACCGTGCTGCAGCTCAGTTTCAGGGTGTTAGTCTTCTTATAGCCCAGGCGTCTTTGTGGAGAGCAGCAGTTCTATTCCTCACATCCTCAGAGATTCTTTACCATGAGGTGCCGTGTTGAATATCCAGTGGTCAGTGTGAGCGAATTGAACCCAAAACACCAAATTTACCAGCCCTGCTCCCCGTTCACACCTGGAACCCTGTAACTCTAACGAGTCACACGACACCAGGGAAGGACGACGACACGACTGGGCACAATCTGGACACGTCCACTGTGAGGTGGACTCACTTGTGCTGCCAGCTGTTTAGACATTAATGTCTGTGTGTTGTTCTTTTCAGAGGACAGTAAATCTGCTCTGCTGTACAAGCTGCACACTGACCACTTTAACTTATATCAGAGTTTCAGTTCTACAGTGATGTCCAGTCAAAAGATAGAATATCTGCAGAAATGTGAGGGGTGCGCTCACTTTTCTGTAGTATTTTCAGTACCTAGTAATTAATACTGTTCTATTAGGTACAAACTGGTAACAATTCTTATTAGGCTGGTATCTGTAATGTGTTGCTTTACAGCAAAGTACACTGTCCACATTGGATGCTGTGCACACGTGTTGTTTTCTGTGGCATCTCATGGGCCTGAAGCTTCATGCATTTTTGAGATCTGCTCCTCACTGGAGTGTTATCAACAGCTCCCTCCACTGCAGTGGACACAGCTGTTTGAGTGATGTTCTGCTGATGGCATGAAGTTTTGTGGGGAAAGAAGAAATGCTATAGGTCTGCTCATTGTTCTCAGTGTAATTACTGTAGGAAACCCTTCTGAGGCCCCCTGATAACTGATGTTTCATGTTTCTACAGTGCAGAGTAGAGCTCTGGAACCATGGTTTGAGTCTGTAATCCCCTGCCAGGAGTCTGTGAGAGTACAGTGGGCCATGCATCCATTGGATGGCAGCTGTTCTTTCTCCCTGTCAACATATAATATCCACCAATCAGCCACTTCATTACAACCACTTCCTTTTATCTGCGCTTACTGTTCATTGTATCAGCTCCACTGACCATGTAGTTACAGACTTAAGACTGTTTCTCTGATACTCTGTTACCCTGTTCTTCAGTGGTCAGGACCCCCACAGGACGCCGACAGAGCAGGTACTGTTTGGGTGGTGGGTCATGCTCAGCACTGCAGTAACACTGACATTGTGGTGGTGTGTTAGTGTGTGTTGTGCTGGTCTGAGTGGATCAGACACAGCAGTGCTGCTGGAGTTTTTAAACACCTCAGTGTCGCTGCTGGACTGAGAACCTAAAATATCCAGTCAACAGCGTCCTGTGGGCAGCGTCCTGTGGGCAGCGTCCTGTGGGCAGCGTCCTGTGGGCAGCGTCCTGTGACCACTGATGAAGGACTAGAGGATGACCAACACAAACTGTGCAGCAGCAGATGAGCTGTCATCTCTGACTTTACATCTACAAGGTGGACCGACAAGGTAGGAGTGTCTAATAGAGTGGACAGAGAGTGGACACGGTGTTTAAAAGCTCCAGCAGCACTGCTGTGTCTGATCCACTCACACCAGCACAACATGCACTAATTGGAAACCCGCAGTTTTACTGTGACCCTTTGAGTACCGAGCTCTGGTGTAGAGCTGCTGCCTCTGCTTTCTATTGATTAGGCTGCAAATCCTATTCACAGTATATAGAACTTCCAGTAAGCCTAGAGGGATGCAGTTGGTCCTGCTCTTTGGAAATCAAGGCTCATAGTTCATCTAATGAATTAGGACTTCTCCTCAGTTCCTGAAGTCCTAACCAATAGTATAGCTCAATTATCTATATCTATCTAGATGACATGGACAAAAACAATTCCTGATTGGCCAATTTTCCTCTCTACGTTTGAAGAATTTACCCTTTTTGTTTCCATCTAAAATTAAAATTGACACACAATACAAGAGCAGTACAGTAATACTTGCACATCTTAAAACCACAAGTCTATTGAATAAAATGATTTAAAAACGATTTTTCTTTTCTTTTTAGGTACGAGAACTCATTAGGCCTTATCTGGAGGCCTATAAGTCCCTGAGGGCCCCCCTCTGCTTTCCTTTGATAAATGGGATAGAGGGGGCCTGATGAATTGTGCAGCAGCAGACAGGCTACAGTCTGCAGCCGTAACCCAACCAAATACACCTCTATAGAAGGTGTTTCTGATAAAGTGGCCACTGAGCTGAATATCCCATGGTGTTCTGTATTTTGTACATCCCTGTATATGCTTATGCATGTGTTTTCTGCCCATAGCAGTGCCTGGACACGGAAAAAAATAAAGGTCTGTTTTTTCTCTGCCTGCTTTCACCTTTACAGCATCAGCAGCCCTGTGAAAATACGCCTTCTACTGACAGGACCTGCGTAGCCAGGAAAAAAGAGGAACTACTTCCCGCATCTATCAGCCAAGGAGCTGAAGATGGGCGGCTCTATTCATTTCTTTTTTGGGATCCTTTTGGTGCTAAAGCTTGAAAATGACAACAAACAGTCCAGAAATCATTTCAAAGTACAAATGTATCAAAAAGTTACTTAAGTACGTGGAATGAATTTTAAAAAATGCAGATTCAGGTAAGCAGCAGCTCTTCACCTTCATATTATAGTGTTTGCACTCAATGTCCACTTTATGGGGTTCAGTGATGCACATTATAGTCCATCTGTTTCTGTGTATAATGTTAGCCCCC
This sequence comes from Pygocentrus nattereri, assembly GCF_015220715.1. Taxonomy (NCBI): domain Eukaryota; kingdom Metazoa; phylum Chordata; class Actinopteri; order Characiformes; family Serrasalmidae; genus Pygocentrus; species Pygocentrus nattereri. The sequence continues at coordinate 56,011,019 of NC_051211.1, forward strand.
CCGAAAAGAGACCACCACTGAGCAGGTGTTATTTGAGTGGTAGATCATTCTCAGCAAAGGGAGGGGCTGGTAAAGCTACCAGAGAGCTCAATATGAGGCACTATCTGTTGAAATATTACGTGCTTAACTGTTCAATCTGAACACAAAACAGCACAAACTATCAGAATAACATTGCATAACTCCGCCCGAGTGCTACAATGCATTACATGTGGGTAATACGATGATATTTTATTGTTATCGTGATAAACTGGGGGAACTGGGAGAACTGGGAACTGCTGCTCTGCAGGGTAACAACCTTAATATGATCAAACAGTGATACAGAAGACATGATGCGATGTGTTCAGAAAGAGCTGAACTACAATTAATGACAAATTATTTAGTGATTACTAGTTACTAATTAATTATTTTGCATGAACTGGTGTGTTCCAATTACTTTGTATTTTATTACCAAGTACTTAACACCACAGTTATTCATTATTTAATAAAAACTACTAAAGTAGTAATTTTTTTTAAACATTATTACCATTGTTCACCTTTTTTACCAACTTGTTAGCACTAAAATTAATTGATATTTAGTAATAACTAGATAATTATTATGTAATTTTAGGTTAGTATGGTTTATCATATATTACCATATTATTACCCACTTATTACCATGCTATAAAGGGCCACAACATGTTCATATCTCTAGTTTATTGTGTATGATATGAGGTTGTGTGGTGTCTGTTGTCAGGCGTAGTTTTTGGAAACCTTCATCCAAAGCCACAGAAGAGAGAGAGTAAACAAACCAAGCAATGATATATATTTATTTATTTATTTATTTTAACAGTGAATGACTTGGCGATGTTGGAAAGAGGGGATAAAACCAGTGTCTATTTGCAATCCTTCCCAGCAGGCCTTAAAATCCAGCATCCTTGGGAGTGATATTAGATTTAGGCCTCTGAGGGGACTGTTTACTCCACTAAGAGGGAAGTTTCGGACCCCCAAGGCCACCGTTTCCCTCACCTCCAAAATTTGTTGATGCTGGCGATAGGAGAACAGAGTGAGGTTAGGAAACGAAACTGCTGCCGCTTGTAGAACAAGGAAAACCGGAGCCGACGCCACGTTTAGCGAGTCGATATGAGAGCTGCTGGCGAATCCTCCGAAGAGTGAGGGCCGTTTTTCCCCCTCGATGGGAGAGTTTGCGAATGTGACCGAGTGTGGCGATGATAAACTCCGTTCTGAGGAAACAATATTCGCTTCCCCTCCGGTGCGCGTTCCACCGCCGCTCATAAAGTGACAGTTAATTGTCCCGCTGTCGTGAGTGCGTGTGTGTATATCCGTATTGCGCTGGTTATGTAAAGGAGGCATCGATATGGTGAGAGACTCGTTTTCTCTCTCAGCTTACCCATTTTCTCTGTAATCTCATTTATCTGCAAGGAGAGAATGCTCCCTATAGATGAGTCATCTGCTGCTAATCTAGATACCACAGCGCCATCTATTGACAGAAACCCGAGATGACCGGAGACGGAGGAGGACGGTCGAAGCCAGAAGATTATCTGATTTATTTCTCCTGTCCTGGAGTCTCTCCTGCACTCTTAAAAACCATGGTTACTAAAGAGTTCACGGAAGTTCTTCAGACTTCCCTCTGTGCTCTGGGGTCATTCTCTTTGGATTTCTTCATGCCTTCATGCTCTTAGCTGTTTGAAACCCCAGGTGGGACAAATAAACAATCATAAAATTTAAAAGCGTGAGGGTAACATACCAAACTAAAGCACACTCTCAGAAATAAAGGTAGTAAACTGTGACCCTCAGGGCTCCGTCTCAGCGCCTTTAGTCAGGGAATATAACGGAACCATAATCCACTGAGATGATCTGTTCTAAGCTGTACTGACTCCACACACCCCGCCTCACCTCCAGGCTTTTACTCTACTGCTCTGTTCTGAACAAATACCAACTTTTCACCTGGAGAAACTGATATAAGGTTTGCAGTCAGACCTTAGAACTACTGTAGAACCTTTGAGGGAACATCTACACTGTTGAATGAAGAATGTACCTGAACAGAACCTTCATTTCTAACAGTGTATTTCCCCCAACAAGAGACAAACTCTTGTAGGTTAAAAAGGTAAATGGTAAAATATCTAAAAAGCATATAATCACGTATAATCAGTCCTCTCTCTCTTCAGCCGCCTTGAAGGTGTAGGCTCCAACTACAACAGCTAGGCCTCTGATTGATGCATCTATGAAGGTAGAGACCAGGAGAAACTGAGTCTTAATATATTTAATGATGCCTCTCATGATCGAAGGTGGAAGAAGTGGACGAACCCAATTCAATCTATAGAGGTTACTGGATTGACTTTTGCTGATTTAACCCTTATGATCAGTGGTGGACAGTATCTGAGTATCTGAGTAACTGAGTACCTGAGTAAATGTAATTAGTTTCTGTACTTTAGTATTTTTGGTGTATCTGTACTGAAGTTTCTCCGTTCTGGGCGACTTTTTCCTTTCACTCCACTACATTTCAGAGTCTAATATCCGACTTTTTCCTCCTACATTTTGAGAAATCTGTCGTTCCTTTTGGTTTCTGTGTGTATAAAAACGTAACATGTCAAAACGAAAGAAGCGCAAAGCCAGAGCACCAATCAGGGCCCAGCGGTCACTTTGTTTAGAGCTGGTTTTGACCTGTTGGTCATACCGACCCAGTGCAGCACGCGGTTCAACGTCAGCGCAGCAGCGTAAAACTTTGGGAGAGTCTGTTCAACATAAATGATGAACTAACCTAACTTTGTGTAAATAGAGCTCAATATAGAAATATGTCCACATATGCAGTCGAGACTGACGCGGCTTTTTTCTGAATTTCTACAAACACCATTTCATTTTATAGTAAATGAGTTTGGGCTGGTTTATGTTTATGAACAGACGCCTACAGATCAACATAGTAAAGGAGCTCATCTGTGATCCTGAGTTTAAAGCCAGTTTTTATTCAACTTAAACTTGGAACTAAGTTGTAAATAAATCTGAAACTGAAACTTTGCTTGTGTGTAAAAAGTGATTTCAGAGCCACTCGGTTCTCCCTGATGGAAACTGTTTACCTTCAGTGTTTTGTGCTTCTGATCATTTTAATAGACGTCAGCGTCACTAATTAATGACGTTCTATTAAAAGACTGGTTTACCAAGAGAGACGCTGGAGGACTTTCACCTGAAATGAGTTCATGAAGCCAGTCTGGTTATAAAAATGATAACAGGACATCAGAGCCAGAATTCCTCTTTTAGTACTTTTACTTTATACTTAAGTACATTTGAAGGGAAATACTTTAGTACTTTTACTCCAGTGGAGGTCTAAAGGGAGGAACTTCTACTTTTACTGGAGGAATATTTTACCTTGGGGGTCTCGACTTTAACTCCAGTACAGGGTTTGTGAACTTCGTCCAGCTCTGGTTATGATAATTACATTCTTTTAACATTAGCACTAAGTACATTTAAAAAATGGGGAAATTTAATGAATATCAGCTTGATTTGTGTTTGACTGTTTCTGGAGTGCACTGAAGATCTGAATTCACACACACTACTCTTCCCCGGTCAGACAGACATCTCCTTCACACCCTGTCAGCCTCTCTGGAAGCTTTTGATGAATCACTGGCTCTAGCATCGAGACACAGGTCGCCATCTTCTCAGCCAATCAGAGCGCAGCTTCACGCCGAGGAGCACAGTCGACCAACCGCCACCCACCACGCACAATTATCCACACCTGAACACATTCACTTCATTGATCCGTGCCTGGCTCCTGTCACACGGGCGCTGGTGGATTGGTGCACGGATCGATTCCGATTCCAGCCGCAGGAGCCCAGGGGGGCTGCGGTGGGCGTGTCTGAGTCCCAGTCTAATCACAGGGTGGGTTTGTGCTTCACAGTCCAGTCAGCAGACATGAACCAATCACCAAAATAGAGTTACTTACTGACAGAGAGGCTGAGAACCTGAGTTTACAGAGCGCGAGTATTATATTAACTCATTTCCAGACATTCCATCAATTTTAATTCAGTCAAGTAACATTTTCTCACTACACACTTGGAACCATTTAGAACCATAAATGGTGCTATAAAGAACCATTTATGGCACTTTCTCCACCTTCTGAAGAACCAAAAAAAGAACCATTGTCTTTACCAAAGAACCCCTGAAGAGCCGTCTTTGGTAAAGACAATGATTATATATAAAACAGAAGGTGGAGAAACTGCTATAAATGTTTCTGCATAGCACCAAAGATGGTTCTTCAGGGGTTCTTTGGTAGAGATAATGGTTCTTTATAAAACAGAAGGTGGAGACAGTGTCATAAATGGTTCTTTCTAGCACCAAAGATGGTTCTTCAGGGGTTCTTTGGTAGAGATAATGGTTCTTTATAAAACAGAAGGTGGAGACAGTGCCATAAATGGTTCTTCAGGGGTTCTTTGGTAAAGACAATGTTTCTATATACAACAAATGGTGGAGAAAGTGAAATAAATGATTCTGCATAGCACCAAATATGGTTCTTTGGGGGTTCTTTGAAAAAGACAATGGTTCTATATAAAGCAAATGCTGGAGAAAGTGATATAAATTGTTCTGTATAGCACCAAAGATGGTTCTTCTATTGATACAATGTTAAACTGCAATAGCAGAGCCCTTTTCGGTGCTATACAGAACCATTTTCAAAGACCACATTTTTCATTAATCGGAAGAGCCATTTCTGCATGCGTAGAACCCTTTAGATATGCGAAGGGTTCTTTGACTGATCATGGTTCTACATAGAACATAGAAACATTGTCTTTAGTAAGGAACGAGTCATTTATTCTGAGCGTAGCAGATAATGTTGCTTCTTTGAAGAATTAATGTTAAACAATGATGTAAAAATTATCTGCCAATGGAATACGACACTTTCACCTGATAACATTACATAAAACAAATAAAACAGTCTAGAAATAGTTTAAATAATCTCATATGTGGGGCAGTCGTGGGCTGGAGGTCAGGGAACCAGCCCTGTGAACCGGAAGGTCCCCGGTTTGATCCCCAGAGCCGACAGGCTGTGACTGAGGTGTCCTTGAGCAAGACACCTAACCCCCAACTGCTCCCTGGGTGCTGTGGATAGGGCTGCAAGTGTGCCCACTGCCCCCTAGTGTGTGTGTTCACTAGTGTGTATGTGATGTTTCACTGCGTGGATGGGTTAAAGGCGGAGGTGAAGTTTCCCTGTTGTGGGACTAATAAGGGTCTCTTAATATCCTTAGATAACAGTCTTATAATTAGATATAATAACTTGATTTAAGATGTTTTCGCTTGCTGAGATATTTTTTGCAGTGTATATTTTCCTCTCAGTGCAGAATCTCCATTCAGACAACCATTTCTACAAAGAAATTTCTCCTTACCGACTCACCGATGTTCTGATGTTCTCTTATGTGGGATTTGTTCTTAGGTAAGAACCGAATCTAAACACACTCAAGAGCACATAGGTGAGAACCGTTCTGCGCTTTAAGAACACGTCTTGAATCTGAGCAGGCCTTTTCGTAGGGCCTTTATCAAGAACACACTTAAGAACAGACTTAGGAGGATATTGGAGAATGAGGCCCAATGTTCTCCAGGACTTGACTTCATCTGGCAGAACACTGGTGGCACACTGGTGTACTCGCTCTGTGCAGTGGACCAAATCACAGTCAGGGCAGGTCTCAGGTCAAATGACTGACGGACACTCAGGAGATCACTAAGGACTGACCGTCACGCCGGAAACCCTTCATTCTTCACTCAGTCCACATCGGAGACTCGTGTGAAACGGCGTCAGAGAGTTTCCAGCTGCTGAAGCTGCTGCAGCGGGTTTGGAAAGTAGTGATGAAGATAACGGAGCGTTTTGATATGAGGCTCATGTTAAATGAAAGCATAGAATATATAAAACTCTGCAGGCCAGATGGTCCTCAGAAGCGGAGTTATAGCTGCGGCATCAGCTCAGCTTCTCAAATTCATGAACATTGCCAGCAACACTGGGAAAAAACATGTGACATGCTCATTTAAAATAATAATATTTTGGTGCCTCTGGTTCTTGAATTTCCCGTTCCACCTTAAAACTGGAAAATGCGAATAGGAAGCCGTGTCAGTTCTCGGTGATCTCTCCACCACCGAAACGCTGTCTCCTGATCTAGAACGTCTTTCAGTCTTTGTTCTGCAGATCTTCTCCTCTTTGGCTGTTTCTTGACCATGTGTGGCGTTCAGCACGTGGCCACGCCTCTTCCCCCTGTCCTGTGCACGCCCCGTCACTGATTCAGCCTGGGCTACTTTGTCTGTTTACTGTTTACAGAACCAGAGCTGTGTTACCAACAATAGATTTTCTTCCAGCACACACACAGAACGGAGAGCCAGCGGACCGTGAGGAGACATTCACAACCAAGTTTAACCAAAAGTGTTTGGACTGACATCGCATACAAGAACTGCTGTCCAAACAGTCCTTTCAGTTATGTAAATTAGGACGTGAAGTACCTTTTCTCTCAACACCAATTCAAGTGTAATTCCATAGATTTTTCAGCATTTCTGTATAAGTGAGTGTGTCAGATGTGTATTGAGAGTAATTTGGTGTGAAATGGTTCAGACGTCTTTACAGTGGTGGTGATGGGAACCAGGCATCGCCATGACTACAAGATATAGACACAGATATAGACACTTTATTTACCATCCAGAACCACCAGAGAACCCACACAAGTCTTCTGAGCTTATATGGAATGTTGAAGATGGAAAATAATGGAAAATCTGGAATAATGAGTTTTCTTTGGGGACTATTTTCCCTCATGAGTGAAATCATTTTATTTTAGGCCAAAACCCTTCTCCAAAAGACTTTCATAAAACAGCGTCTCAGTCATCAGGCAGTGAATTCAGAACCAGTTCATGTAGGAACTTTCTGTGAGGAGCTTTTAGAGAGACGTCTGGTTCCCATCACCACCACTGTGACTCAAGTTTTTCTAGCTGACAGCATTTCCCATCAAACCACTCTGAATGATGCTGCTTAAATCTTAACCATTTTATTATGAAGAAATTTTGAAAAATCAATGGAATTTACCCTTTAGGGGGCAGTTGTGGGCTGGAGGTCAGGGTACTGGCCCTGTGACCCGGAAGGTTGCCGGTTCGAGCCCCAGAGCCGACAGTCCATGAGTCTAACACAGTCTAAGGTATCCTTGAGCAAGACACCTGACCCCCAACTGCTCCCCGGGCACCATGGATAGGGCTGCCCACCACTCTGGGCAAGTGTGCTCACTGCCCCCTAGTGTGTGTGTGTGTGTGTATATTCACTAGTGTGTATGTGGTTTTTCACTTCACGGAGGTGGAATTTCCCCGTTTGTGGGATTAATAAAGTATCACTTAATTTAAGGGCTTTTCTAGGACGGTGCTTCCATTTTAGAAATAGTTTCCCATTCTTGGCCAGGCACATGAAACATTAGTTTAAAATACAAACAAAATATGCAGTAAATTCACACGTTTTTACAATTATTATCACGTTCCTAACCCTGAACATATGACGAGCTCTCACTTCTCTCCAGGCCCACACTGCAGTCAAATCATCTCAAGACTTATGAAATATATTCAGTATATTCTTTATGAATGCTCTCTAGTAGAAACCTGTGCCATAGGCACCCCGGGGTGGCATGAATATCATCCAGCTAAAAAGGATGAAGAGACTTGAGAGGGATGTAATAAATGTCGGTTATAACTCTGAGTCTTAAATATTTACCATCTGCAGCGTCCCTCAGGTGCCACAGTCATTAGGCAGTACAGTATATGTGAATCTCATGGGGACCAGGTGTTGGTTAGATATATAGGAAGCCCATAATAAGCGATCCATAGGCCTTAGACACGCTTCTATTATAAAGAGCAGGATGGGAGTTTTGAATTTGAGTGAAAATGTTCTGGATCCACTCTGATTTAAACACTCCAGGGTGATGTGTGGAAGATTATCAGTGAAGTGGGAGTCGTATTTCACTGACTGTTTGAACAGGAATAGAGCAGAAGGTGTTAATGGTGGGTCTGGAGGAGACTAAGAGGTAGTGTGAGCTGTGTGGAGGACAGACAGCCTGTCCATCAAGGAGAACCCCTGTCGGGCAGCCTGCTAAGAGCAGCACTCCGAGTCCCAGTGGAGCCGACACTTCGCAAAGAGCTCCACTTAACTTCACACTGTGACGTCACCATCCCAGAAACAGACAAGACAGAGTTCTGGAGCTGTAACAACTCAGAAGTCTACTTAGTCTCCATGACGACTTCAGTTCAGACTGAACTTTGGACAGTAGATATTCCAGAAAAGCTCCTACCTTCCTAAAATCATCATTAACTCCAGAGCAGAAAACAGCATCACACAGACATCCTAACTAGACTAAACCTCCTAAATCCTGCCCTAACTTTAGGATGAACCCCAGCAGGGTCCTGACTTCTGTCTATTATTGACTGGATTGCCAAAAAAGGAGAATGTTGCTGTGTTTAGGCAACAGGCAGCAAAACACGGCCACTCTACCATAATGAAGGCACATCTGAAGGCAGAATGAATCAGCAATATTGATCAAATAGTTTAGAATTTCTTGAATAGAGATAAGATGCTTCTTCTTCTTTCGGCTGCTCCCTTTAGGGGTCGCCACAGCGGATCATCTGCCTCCATCTTGCCCTATCCACTGCCATACTCTCCACACCAACCATCTCCATGTCCACCTTCACTACATCCATAAACCTTCTCTGAGGTCTACCTCGAGAGATAAGATGCTATGAGATGAAATTTCTAAATTAAGATCAGATTTGCTTCTGTAATAAAAATTTAGGTCACACTTCATTTGCATGGTCCCCTATAGATGATCTACAGATACACTATATTTCCGAAAGTATTCGGTATTCAGCAAATCAAATCACGTTTGTCACATCACATTTACACAGGTGGTGGAAAGTGAGTGAAAATCTTATAATAAAAATATATAAATATCTAAGAAGAAAAAGAAATATATATATATACACTGCCTGAATATACACAATATACACTAGTACTGCACTACTCCAGTGTACAGCTGTACAGTAATAAGTTCTGGAATAAAACTATGAAATGTGCTGCTGTTCTCGTTCCGTATGTGCAGTTAGTCTGAGGTGGACAATAAATGAGACGCAGGTTCTCAGGGACAGAACACTGATAGAACCTTCCAGACTGTACAGGATATGGATAGAAGATGTACATGATGTCAGTCTACATGTGTGAGTACAGATCTGCTGGATTGAAGGTGCAGTAGGATCAGAGCGAGTCTGATGGTGTGGATGAGGTGGTGATTGTCTGTGGAGATCATCATGACTCGGAGGTCCAGTGACAGGCCTATTGGCCGGTACACCAGCCCTGCAGGCTGTTCAGCAGCCTGATGGCCTGGGGGAAGAAACCGTCTCAGAACCATCTGGTTCTGGACTTTATGCTTCTGTACCTCCTCCCGCTTGGCAGCAGTGAGAACAGATAGTGGCTTGGGTGGGTGGAGTCCTTTAGAATCCTCCTGGTCTTCCTCAGGCAGCAGCTGGTGTATGAATCCAGGAGGTTTGGGAGCTGGACCCCGGTGATGTGCTGGGATATCCACACCACCCTCTGCAGAGCTTTCCTCTCAATGGCAGTGCAGTTCCCATACCAGGAGGTGATGGAGCTGTTAGAACGCTCTCCACAGTACATGTGTAGAATGTTCTGAGGATGCAGGGGTTCATGCCAAACCTCTTCAGCTGCCTAAGGTGGAACAGGTGCTGTTGTGCCTTCTTTACCTGTGTGGTGTGTTCGCTTCATGTCAGTTCCTCTGAGATGTGAACAGAGAGGAACTTGACGCTGCTGACCCTCTCTACCGTGGCTCCGTTGATGGTGATGGGAGTGTGCGCTCTCTCTTTTACATTCATAGCATTTGGCAGAAGCTCTTATCCAGAGCAACATACAATTTGATCATTTTACACAGGGACGTGAAGGTGGTGTTAGGAGTCTTGCCCAAGGACTATTATGGTATAAGTGTAGGGTGTTTGACCACGTGGGGATTGAACCTCAGCCTACAGTGTGGAAGGCAGAGATGTTACCCATTACGCTTTACCAAATGGAGGTGGCCTCCAGGCGTGCAGTCTCCTGCTTGTTAATAGCCTGAGCACCAGGTCTGTATCTACCTGTGGTGGGATGTAGACAGCAGTGACAGTGAGTCCTAAAATCTCTCTAGGCAGCCACAGAGCGGTCGACACGAGATGATTAGATAATCCAAGTCCGGAGAGCAGAAAGAGTCGATGAAGTGTACAGTCATCTGATCACACCAAGCATTGTTGATCATAAAACATACACCTCCCTCTGTGAGGCAGATTACACAGCAGTCCAATGTTTCTCGCTAGAAAGAGATTCGTGCCCTGATTTGCTCATTTTGTTGTCCAGGGACTGCACATTTGCCAGTAGTATGCTGGGGAGTGGAGGGCAATCAGCACACCGTCTCAACCTGACCTCAATCCCGTCTTATGCCAATTGTTTATTTTTACTCATAATAACCAACAGAATTAATCACCATCAACGTTATTACATGTTCAGCTCATAGACACTCCGGACTAACCATTTCTGAAAAGGTGTCCGAGAAACATTTTTTTTTCAAAATCTCTATATGCAAAAAATACATAATTTAGCAGGTGCTGGGTACAAATTCAAATTCAATGACAATACAAATTTATTTACCTGCCAAACTATCACATATTTATGTAGCCCAGCGTCTCCTGAAAATAACATATGAAACCTGTGACTGTCACATGACATGTGAGCACTTAATAATAATAATAATAATAATAATAATAATAATAATAATAATAATAATAATAATAATAATAATAACAACAACAACAACAACAACAACAACAACAACAACAACAACAACAAATCCCCAAAAATCTTTAGGGTTTTAAGTGTTAAGATCGGGTTTAGGAGTGAGTGTAGGTTTTACCTCGAGGTTAGGATTAGGATCAGAGACAGATTTAATACAGTCTTTCACTCTTTTCAAGTTCAGTTCAGCCTTTAATAGATATTTAATTGAAGGTAGAAATAGACTGAGCGTCTACAAATAAAGTGCTACCCAAATTTTGAAAAATCTTATATAAACCTGTCAGATCTTAACTCAGGACTAAAGATAGGACATTTCTCTAATACAGCCACTGGGCTCTTTCTACGGCTGCCAACAAGTGATAAGCATTTTGCACCCCATTAGATATAACTGGGTGCAAAAGCCCCTCAAATTTAATCACTCTGACCTTTTAGACACAAGTACGAGGCAAAAATAACCCCACGACTATGTTACAACTCCTGTTTCGCTTGATCTTGACCCAACAGGGCGAACACACTCATCTGTAGAGAAAATGGGCTGCTATGTTTTATGAGAAGCTGTGGCAAATGACAGTGTCTTAAAGAGCATCAGCCACGATCACAGCCAAGTTGTATCTGAGTCCAGAGCTTCTGCTGCCCATATTTTGGTGTTTGTGCTGCTCTAACAATAATACCCTAGTAATAGGGTAATGACCAAGTCATATCTGAACTGAGGTGGGAATGTTAGAGCAGGAAGACACAAAAATATGCAGCTGTGCTAAGATTAGTGCTAGAAACCACTGGACTAAGTCCCAGATTTGAGTTGCTGCAGTTGAAAGCCTGAGTGTATGTATATGTAAAAGTTACATGTATATACTTAATTTTTATATGAACGATTCTACCTAATTGGTTCAAAGTCAGAGCTGAAAGCATATTTGGGATTTTTAACTGATTTGGACTTTAGTCTAAAATGCTTTGGCTCCGAGTGACTCTATTCCTTCATTATGTTAATGTTATTAAAACTAATGACTGGTCATTCCATTTAGTCTCTACCAAAACAATCAGAACTCGACCCGAACTGGACCGAATGTGTCCGTCGTGACGGTTTCAGCTCATTCTGAGCTCAGAAACTCAGCAGCTCATGACCAGCAAACTCAGCTCTGAGCAGCTGTTCACACAGAAAATCACCATATTTTACACTAAAACACTAAAAAGAGCTGAACTGCAGAAAATATGGAGATTCTTAATGTTCCTCACTGACTTTCAGACTTTGGGACACATTTACTTCAGAACACTGGGATCTAACTGCTCACCATGTGGCCATGAGGGGCAGGGATGCAGCATCACTGCCTGCTCTGAAATACAGGGGCGTGGCTAAAATAAGGCTCCACCCACATATTAAAACGTGTTGTGTTTTAGTAGAGACATGAAAATAAAAATTAAACTCATGATCCATCTTATCCTTCTTTCAACTTCAGAAGGAAATAAAAGATGTTTTAAAAAATTAAAACATTTAAAAATGGAAGTTTTATTTTCAGAAGTGTAAATTTAGGGGTTAGGGTTTGGGACAGACTCCTCACAATAGAAAGTGCCCTATAAATGATTATTTACTGCATTACGTTAAGTGGCACCACTCATGTACATAACAGTGTCCCAGTGTTAAGCAGCACAGCTCTTTCCATAGGGAAGCTTTGGTTCTGCTGGAGCAATAGAAGTGAACTGTGTGCGAAAAATCCTAATAGTGCATTAATCCTTTTTGTTATTTGTTCAAATACCTCTTAAGCTGAGCTCAGAGAGCTTGTATAATCTCCGAAGAAAGCACTGACCGATAGACTGGGACGCTCCGCAGCAGGTACGCATGAGCCTGAGGTCTCCATGCCCCGTGCCAAGCGTGGGCTAGAGGGGTATAATGACCCCCAGCACTGGACTGTGGAGCAGTGCAACTGTGTTCTCTGGCATGATGGAGCTCCATCCAATACCTTTGGGATGAGTTGGAGTGATCCAGAACCGAGCATCCAACATCAGTACCTGACCTCACTAATGCTCAGTCACATCCTCACAGCAATGTTCCAACATCTAAAGCCTTTCCAGACGAGTAGAGGCTGATACTGCAGCACAGACTCACTAATAACACCTTCATTACAGAAGAAACAGCGTGTCCACAGACTTTTGGACATGTAGCAATCTCAAACAGTTCAAACTGAAGATATGAAGATTAAAATGTTAACGTATTGCAGATCCGGGACCGTGTTACAGAACAATAAGATCTGACAGGTCCAGATACGATTTTTCACAGATTCGTATTCCTGAAGAAAATCTGACCTTAACTCAGGTTTTACATCTTAAAGCATCTTAACTCCGGTTGGGAAATCTTAACCTACTCGGTAAAAGTAGACCACGCACTGTCATGTCTGTTGCCTAGCAACCGACCATAAACACACAGCTGAAACAAACATGTCGTCAAAATAATGTCAGAAATTTAAGTTACAGTTACTGATGTGAAAAAAAAGGTCAAACAGAAGTAAAGTGTGATACACTGTAATAGTGAATACTGTGAGAACGCCCCCTGCTGTTTATCAGAGTCACCGCTCCCCAGTTTCAGTCTCCATTTCCCAAATGCTTTAGCCGAGCGCGCTAACGTTCCACCTCCTAATAAACAGACACCCATTCAGCTCCGCCTCCTCATTATTCACCATCATCACTGTAATACCCCATCATCTACATTAACACAACAATTATGCTGGTAGTGAACTACGCTGCCTGACTCAGCCACCTAAAACCATAGAAACAGACCTTAAACAGAAGTTAGGATGCTGCTGGGGTTCATCCTAAAGTTAGCACAGGATTTAGGAGGTTTAGTCTAGTTAGGATGTTTCTGTGATGCTGTTTTGATCTGGAGTTAATGCTGAGATTAGGAAGGTAGGAGCTGTTATTCTGTAAGACCTACTATCCGAAATTCATAATAAAAGGTGGTGCATTTCATTTTCAGAGAAAAGCTTCTGTATTTGGCCATTATTAATGTTCTCTGGCCAATTACTACTATAGTGCCAAGTAGCAGTGCCATGAGCAACAGTAACAATACCAGCCGCTTGCCTTTTTATCAGTACTGTTTCCCAATGTAAATGTCTACTCAAACACGGCTCTACACCATTACTCATTCTAACAACCTGCATTGTCCGTTTGATACTGTTTACCATAAAACTCTATTTACTGCAAAATTTAAGGTGCAATATCATTACCCTATGTGCTCCTTCTCTGTTGTAAGGCACATTTAGAATTAATGTGTATGTTTCGCTCTGCAAACAGGCCCAGAAGCATAAAACATGGGCATTAAACGTGGGCCCATTAATCAAGATTCAATCTGAAACGTGACTACATGCAGTGAAAACGTTGCAGAGTACAGGGTGCAGCTACTTTTCTTCAATAAGTCTGAAGATGCTGCTGCTGCTGCTATCATTGCTGTCTGAATGCACATCCATGATTTAAGCCTCATGCATCCATCAGGATCAAAAGAAGGGCTGGAATAAAAGGTCTGTTCTAGAACACTGTACCAGCAAAACATTATATTTAATTGAAAATAGTATAAAGACAATATATCAAACATTGAAACTGAGAAATTTTATTGCTTTTTGAAAAATGTGCGCTCATGTCGCATTTTATTCCAACAACACTTTTCAAAAAAGTTGGGACAGGGGCAAAAAAAATCCATCATCTATGGTAAATAATATTGTTAAATGGCTCAGAGGATCCAGCAAAATCTCTGTATGCAAAGGCCAAGGCACAAAGCCAGTATCTGCTGGCCGTGATCTTTGGGCCCTCAGGCAGCACTGCATTAAAAACAGACATGGTTCTGTAGTGGAAATCACTGCATGGGCTCAGAAACACTTCTGAAAACCACTGACTGTGAACACAGTTCATCACTGCATCCACAAACGCTGTTAAACTCTAAAACACAAAGAAGAACCCAAATATAAACAGGATCCAGAAACGCTGCCACCTTCTCTGGGCCGGAGCTCATTTAAAATGGACTGAGGGGAAGTGGAAAAGTGTCCGGCGGTCCGACGGATCAACATCTGAAATTCTTTTAGGAAATCATGGACACTGTGCAATACGAAATTGAAAATACAACAAATGAGCCCCTGAAACTGACGATCAGCTGAAATCCTGAATCAAACAAGAACAGAAAACATTTCCCTGTCAGAGCTGCAGCAGCGTCTCCTCAGTTCCCAAACACTGACAGAGCTGTTGAAGAAGAGGAGGTGGACTCAGCGGTGAACAGACCCGTCCTGACTTTTTTGAAACGTGTTGCTGGCATCAAATTCAAAACAGGCTAATATTTAAAAAAAAATAAAATAAAATCACAATATTTTTTCCTCAATGTCATTTTTGTACTATTTCAATTAAAAACATGGTTTACATGATTTGCATGGTGACGGTTGACAGGTTAAACCCTAAAGAAAGCAGGAAAGCCATTGGAGGACAAATGCAAATCACTGTTGACCATGTCGGGTTCCACTTCTGTTGTCCAAGAACAGAGAGGCTGCAGTGACCACAGCTTCACCAAAACTGGACGGTAAAATAAATAAAACTCTGAGGAATGATGGGAGCAAGGTTTATCATTCTTAAAAAAGGTGATTCTTCAAGAAAAGAAAATGGTTCTGTGTAGAACCTTGAACAGTCTAAGAACCCATTGTATGATTCTTAAGCATGTGCTATAGATGGTTCTATATAGAAGTTTAAATAAAGAAGAAAAATGTAAAGAACCATCGAAGACCATCTTTTTGTGTGCATATACAGAACCTTTTTAAAAGTGTTCTATATAGCTCCCAGAGGGGTTTTGCTATTGTTACAGTATCAAGCTTTTAAGAATAGAAGAACCCTTTAGGAGGCTACATAGAAACTTTTTAAAAAGGTTCTATGTAGAACCATACAAAGCTGTAGGTTGGGGAACCAGCCTGGTGACCGGAAGGTCGTCGGATCGATCCCCAGCTCCGAAGGTACCTGGCTGAGGTGTCCTTGAGCAAGACACCTAACTCCCACTGCTGTGGATAGGGCTGCCCACCGCTCCGGGCAAGTGCGCTCACTGCCCCCTGGTGTGTGTGTTCACTAGTGTGTATGTGGTGTTTCACTGCTCGGAACATTCTCCATCAATCTGAAGAACCACTTCATACTGCAAAAGAAACAATCATGCCAAAGGCCCTATGAGTGTTCATGGTTCTATGCTGGACCAGTTCTTTAGTGAAGAACCTTTGAAAAACTTTTGTGATCTAAGCTTTGCTTTGCTGTTTTGTTTATTTATTGAATTTTTTTTATTATTATTATTTTTATTTCAATCTCATTTCGAACACAATTTCTCCGACAGGCCAACCTTTTCCTTTTATCTACGTCTCTGGCAGATTCAAAGTGACTCTGGAGGAATTAATTATGGTTTGAACATGAAGGTTGTGAGTGAAGGGAGAGGAAGGCGGCTGAAATGGGTTCTGGAGGGAACAGGACTGATAATTGACAACAGGGTGAGAAAAGCAGACGTTTTATCAGCCAAACATTAAACGGGATTTCACTCTTTTCCATTAAAGAGCAGACTGAAATGGAGATGGAGCGAGGGGATAGACTTATGGGGAGAGAGCCTGGTGGAAACCCTTTGATTAGCTTCACAGCTGCTACCACTAGGCTAAATGAGCCAGTGTGTGTGGACGGACTACTGGTCACTCTTTGGTCCAGTGAGCAGCTGCTTCAGTGCTGCAAGTTGGAAGGTTTAGGGTTGGTGAAAGTGTAATAATAATTAGTAATTATATATATATATATATATATATATATATATATATATATAAAATGGAATTTTACAGGAGAGGGCAAAACTGTCCTTAAATTTTAATGTAAGTTGATCTAAAAAAATTTTATTCGAAGTGGTTTTGGGACATTTCTGTTTTCACACCATGGGAAAAGTGAAGGAGAACTGCCGGGTACAGTTGACATGGAAAAATTAAAGAAAACAAATAATAGAGCTACATTATAATCAATAGTATGAATGTTTTATATGCAGAGATTTTTCATACTGGTTTAATATCGGCTTTAGAGACAGATGATAGTTTTCTGATGTTTATTTAAAGTGAGCTCTGAGCTCGACTGTCTAATAAAAGCTGAACTGAGCTCCACAGTTTAGAAGCAGAAGAACTGAAAGAGTCTCTCCACATTTTCTGTGTTACTGAAGGAGTTTGGAGCTCAGAATCTGCAGCTCTAAGATCATAAACAGACACACATTCAAGAGCTTTAAGGCCACTTAGAGCTTGAAAAATCAGCAGCAGAGCTTTAGACTCTCGCTAAAGGATCCAGGTGGTCAGTGCGGTGTGTAATGAACTCTGTTGGTGCTGTGAGGATCCGTGCTGCTGTGTTCTGTGTGAGTTGTAGATGATGCAAAACACGAGACATGGTATAAGGCAAAAGTTGACGTAGATAAACAAGTGAGGGTTGAAACCAAAGAACCAATAAACAGGTAAACAGAGCCAAAGGGGAAAACCCGAAAAACGAAGGAAAAGCTTGGTACACACTGACGAAACACAGGCAATGCTTTGCAAGAGGGAATGAAACAGACAAGCGTACATACAGAGGTGACCAGGTGAAAGCAATCAGCATTCAGGTGATACGGGTCTGCTGGTCGACGCTCGATTGGCTGGCAGTGTCACATGTCAACCTGGGGAATCTTGGGAGTTGGAGTTTGTAAAGTTGTTGGAGAGCTGGGAAATGTGTCAGTTATTGGGACTTAACAAATTAGCAATTGATAGTTGACAATTAAATGGAGAAATAATAGAACTTCACTCTAAATGCCTGTAAATAAATTATTAAAAAGTGAGTAATACTAAACAAAGTCAGCCACTGAATCTTTATTTGATTATGCACCAATCAGCCATAACAATGAATATTCAAAGAGATGGTTTTACTCATTGTCCTTACTGATTTCCTGAGCGTCAGTCGGTCAGTTTCGCACAGAATGTAGACGGACACACGAATCCAGCAGCTCCACGAGGCGAGAGGCAGATGACGTGCATCTCAGCCCCTCTTCACAGGCTCATAACTCCGGCTGTGAGTCCCGTACAGAAACGCTCAGTGTCCCAGTGTTTGGACCCATCAGGTGCCGAGAGCTTTTACAGAACTCGGACAACCTGCTTTTAGCTACAGCCCCAGCGACCTAGACTTCATTACAGGAAACTCGAAAGCTTCAATCTCCGGTGTCACTGGAACATTTATTTAATTTTTTATATGACTTTGCGTATGTTTTCGGCGTTGTTTTACTTTTTATCACTTTTTATTTCTTTCATTAGTATTCTTTTAATTATTTTATTATAGTTAAAAGAGATGGATGTAACACATTTTCATTAATTTAAATTTTTTCCCATCTGCTTTGTTGCTTGATAAGTTGTTATTTTAATCGTTTATTGATTTAGCACTTTATTGGTACGTTCTTATCATTAACTTTAAATCAAATGCTATAATTAAATAAAAATCATAAGTTAATTTACTGTACAACCTCAAAACCCCTGATTCCTGTATTACTCAGCTACATTGTAAGTGAGGGTCTCTGTGTATTCTGAGTTTAAATAAAGGTTGATCGATTGATTGATGTAGGGCGGCTCTACGGATTCAGGAAGGGTTTGAACTGGATTTCTGAGCTGGATCATCACAAAGAGACAGATATAGAAACATCGACTGACCAAGAGGGTTGAACACATCATTAATTTCTTTAGTTTTATGTCGTCATGTCCGATCACGCCTTGGCTGTTGTCATGCTTTCAGTTGACCTTCAAGCCTACACAATATTTGGGACATGTTCTCTGGGACTCCCAGGTCTGCTGTGAAGTCATTGTGGCATTTAATCCGGCATTTGCAGACATAATACACTAGATATGATTGCACATCATGGCTGAGCGAGGTTCTCTTTATTTTATTTATTTATTCTGCTCTATAAATACCTAATGACGCCCACTAATGGAGGCAGAGTCAGAATCATTGAGCTAATGAAAGAATAATTGTCACATTTACTCGTCAGGATGTTCCAGTCACAGGTACTCGGAGGACCCTGCCACCCTCTGTGGGGTAGGTTGGGCTGGGTTAACGATGGGTTAATGATGCTTGGCAGAAAGCAGAGGGAAACCGTGACTGTGCTGAACCTGGTTCATCACGATGTGACATTTAGGACTTGGAGAGAAGTCTGTGGGCTGCGAGTCATCTTCCCTGGGACGGCCCTCTGTGGAGAAGTGGAGCGCTGATCTGAGACCTTCTCAGGAGCAGCTCCTTCAACTTGCCACCACTGAAGAATTTACTTCTGAAAATCCTCTTCATGGTGACAAAGGAGCTCAATCCTACACACGTCTTTAGAAAAGGCAATGGAGCTTTTTACACACTGAAATGGTTCTTCTGATTGCTGGAGAATGTGTTGTATATGGTTCTATATGGCACCAGAAAGGGTTCTTGTATTATATATAAGTTTGACATCATAGCAATAGAACAGTTTTTTCAAAAAAGGTTCTATATAGAACCATCCACTGCCTACTGTAAATTAATTTGAAGAATGCTTTCATGATGGAAAGAACCCTTTAGCCATCCAAAGAGTGTTCATGGTTCTATATGGAGTAAAGCCGTCCTGTTTACACTGAGAGGAGAGAAATATGGTGAAGTATATCTGTCGTTTATTGGTCATTAGAATTATTCAGGGGCTAAACTTAGTACATATTTACTGTTTGCCTGCAAGAACAAGATGATTAGAACAAAAGCGCAGGTTTAGGTTCTTTCCTGGGTCTTTAAGAAGTATTTCTTGCTGAGAAGAGCTCATTTATTTTCTACCTCCTGCAGTTTCAGAAGCACCTCCTGATGACACGTCCAAAACGATTCTCAAGAAACGCTGTGCTACAGAATTTTTCCAACATCTAAATGCATCATTTATTACTGTAAAATGCTGCAGATACTCCCTGGATTCTCTCACGCATGTGAATAAATAGAGAGTGCGACCAGCTGAGACGATATAACTACACCGCAGCGCTTTTGGGGACTGCGTCATATCTCCCAGATCCACCTGCCCACTTCATAGATTTTTTTAACCACCCCTGTTCCTGCCACAGTGGTGAGCTGTGGCCGCTGTTCTCCCGTCACGCTGTTCGTGCAGAGCTGACTTTACACAACCTGCTCCGTGTTTCGTCCTCACCTGTGCCACAGCCACTCCTTCCAGCTATTGATTTCACCCTTGACTTTAAACAAGCTCGGCGCACTCCTGACCCTTTTCCTCTGAGCCTTGAATCCCTCACCTGTGCCCCGCACACCGCTCGGTTTCTTTGTCTCTCAACAGCTTTCCAGAATTATAGATCATTCAGATTCTGTAAATTTCCATCTTTTTCCTTCCTATTTTTTGTACTTCTTTGTCTCTGAGCTCAGGCATTCGATCGCCTGCACCTGAGCTTATTCACTAGTTTGCTCGGGGTTGTTATGGTGTAATATTCCATCATCCAGAGTCCAGAATCCAATTTATGAAAAGGATTTAAGTTTAACAATGAATCAAGGTAGAGTATAGTATCACATAACTGTCAATATTTCCGAATTTTCCAGAAAATTGCCCATTAAATCAGTGGACTCCAGTCCACACATCTGACCCAGCACAGCAGGAGCTTGTTACTTAGTTACGGAGTTGAATCAGGTGAAACCACAAGACGTGTCTCAAAGGCACCACTTACACCTGGTTACACTTCATGCATATTGAGCATCAGGATCATATCTGGAGGATGTGAAACGTGTAAACACGCTTATAAAGACGCATTTAAAGCGGATACAAATCCGATCACTCAAACCACTTCAGGAGGCGGATTCGGACGCATTTGATCAGCATGTTATAGAACATAAACGTAAACGTAGGACGTAAACACATCCATCTCTTCAAGACACATTCAACCACCGAAACCCCTCCCAGTACAACCAAAACCCCTCCCAACACAAACAAAACTCCTCCCAACACAACCAAAACTCCTCCCCGTACAACAAAAATCTCCTAGTACAACCAAAAGCCCCCAGCAGTCATACCCCAGTACAACAAATGCTGTCCAGTACAACCAAAACCCCTCCCAGCACAACTGCAACTCATCCCAGTACAGTCAAAACTCCTCCCAGTACAAACGAAATTCCTCCCAGTACACTTGGTCCATGTCTGTGAGAAGATCATCGAGGATGACTCTCCTGGTCGTGGATGAAACGAAATGCTTAATATCAACATGGTTCATACTAAGACAGCAGTTCACTAGGTTCTGAGGGGCGAGTCCATTTAGAGCTCCTGGCTGCTGTCTCAGCCATTTCTGCAGTGCTGAGCGGTGGTTCTCCTTTGCTGCCTGTTCAATAAAAGAGCATTCGCCTTTAAAGCCCAATGTTTCCCTCATTCTGGTTTTCTCCGACTCCACAATATTATATAGTGTTATTTAATATTAGGATTATTGCACTTATTTCCTGACATTCTGCATGTAACGTTATCTTAAGTGCGATTCTATTGGATTTTACTTGCTTTAAGCATGACTAAAATTACACTATTGGGACACATTACACCAACAGGAGCTTTTATGAAGAGCTTCTAAATCCGTGGGCATTAATCTGGAGTTGGGCCCCCCTCTTCTGGGAAGCTCTGAATTCAGTGAGCTCTTTAGAGTGACCCGTTCTTTCACTAATGTGTGTAAAGGCCGGCTGCATGGCTAGCTGCTTGATTTTATACACCTGTGGCAATTAGGCTGAATAAACACCTGAATCATAGCGTGTATTCATTATATCTCAAAACAAGCAAAGCGATCTGCCGATGAAATATGATACTTTCACTGGATAAAATTCCTTTAAACAGGTAAGAACGTCCAGAAACAGGTGGCTTAATTTAATAAAAGTGTCGTAATGTGAGGCATTAGATATTTCACCTACATTTAACAGTTTTTGAACCGTTTTCACTTGTTAAGATTGCAGTTTAATTGAATACGCGTTCAGTTTAACACAATAACGAAACATGAAGACTGCTGTAGTGTAAACGGGCTGAGTCGAGGTAGGAGAGGACTCGTGTCATGCCTCGGGAGAGTGTTTAAATGCCACAAGTACTTACATAAACAGCAATATCTGACTTTAAAATTTCATTCACTCTTTCACCGTCTGGAGAATTCTGTCGTGTGTTTCTCAGTTGCTTTTCTTCACTAAAGCATTGAAAGATCTGACACTGAAAACATGAGTAAACAAGCCCTTCTCCTCGGTTTATCTGCTCGCCCTCGTCCGTCCGTGTGCCTCGTCTCCGTCTCTGCTTTCCCAGTATCTCTTCTTTCCCAAAGGACGGCGGCTCTGCGAACAGACCCGGCCTGCCTCTCATCCACTGTGTGAGGCTGATCTTATTGAGGCCAAGAGGCTGACTTTAGTTCTGCTTGGGCTGCCGATCTGTTTAAGACTTCAAGCTGGTGCAGCTCCCCAAAGACAGTCTGGGATAACTCCTTCTGTAGGCCGCTGCACTGTGCTCTGATGATGTGGCCTGTAAATATGTCCAGCGATGCTGCGTTTTGTCCAGCTTGCTTCTTTTCGTAAGAATATAAAATGATGTGAACTCTCTATGCTGTTCTTTCATTGCTTCACCCAACATCATTAACTCTTGCTTTGTGCGTGCGTGCAAGATACATCCCAGTGCAAGTATGGCTCATTATGAGGCTGTTGTAGGAATATTATGAGATCATTCCTCCTTTTTCTACACAATTTTACTTCTTTTCAGTCATTTTATCTAGTCAACGGATCCTTCTTTTGAAGTTAATTTTGAGAAATAATGCTTATAACAAGGAAAATGACCTGCCAGTAGGAACTTCTACAAGATAACATTGATAAAATAAGTAAAAATGAGTTAAAGAAGTTTGAATAAGTTAAATAATCTTAACATTCTCACAACAGTCTCATAATTAGAGATATTAGATATATTCACAACATTTAAGGTGGCGGAGATATTTGTTTTTGCAGCGTAGAATTAGCAACCATTTGTCTCGGTGTTTGCACACTGTGAAATTAGACCTCTGCATTTAACCAGTCCGTGCAGGGAAACACCCACAGACACACACACACCCACCCACACACACACACACACACACACACACGAGCAGTGAGCACACTTGCCCGGAGCAGTTGAGCAGCCCTATCCACAGCACAGATGTCAAACCACATTCTGCATGTATTACAGCAGCACTGCTCCGTATTTAAAGAGTCCGGGTGCTAAACTGACCTGCCTGCAGTCCAGTTCCCAAACACTGACAGAGCTGTTAAAGAAGAGGAGATGAAGCTCAGCGGTAAACAGACCCCCGTCCCAACTTTACTGGAACATGTCATTGGCATCAAATTTCTCAGTTTCAACATTTGATCTGTTGTCTTTGTAGTATTTTCCTTTAAAATATGGTTTACATATTACTCTCTCTATATTTACATTTTGCTCAGCGTCCCAACTTTTTTGGAAATGGGGTTGTATATGGGGGGGGGGCTGTGAGCTGGACGCTGCTGTATTACACTCACCAGGAGGAGATTACCTTAAAGGGTGAATTCTGTACAGATCACTAATCACAAACACTCCCAATGGACCAAGTTACTTTTATGGTATAATAAAAGTCTACAAGGTGAATCTGAGTCTGACTCATGTGAAAATTCACAGATGACGTTGCTATGGTAACAGAAGATGATGACCCAAAGCACATTCTGCTGGAACCTGTTTAAGTGCATAAATTGTGGCCCCCTCTCCCTTACACACACACACACACACAGATTAAATGCATTCTTGTGTTCAACATGTTCGTGTGACTGTTTCTGTCTGTGTGTCATCAGGCTTAGAGAGACTATATACACACACACACACACACACACACACACACACACACACACACACGCGGTTGGTGGACTATTCACAGTCCAGCATTAACACACCACCACCACGCCAGTTTTACTGCAGTGCTGAGAATGACCAGCCATCCAAATAGTACCTGCTCTGTGAGGGTCCATGGGGGTCCTGACCACTGAAGAACAGGGTCGTTTTAACACCTACTCCGCCTTATTTCTGCTCCTTCCATTTGTTTCCCTCCGCATCTTCCCTCTTTTTTGCCTCCCTCTCAGTAATTGGCTGCAGCTCTGCTGGCATCCTCTTCAGCAAGTGCTGAGGCAGCAAGTCCCTGGCTCCAAGTCATGCACCTGCTGCAGCTCTGTACTCTCTTCACTGCCCCTGCACAGGTGCTTCATTACACCTGAGAACACAGCCAGCACTCCTGACAGCTTGAGCTAACACCTGCGGCCATAACACGTTTATCTCTCCTACCTTTCCCCACTAAAGCTGTGCAGCGATAGAAACCGTTTATGTTCAGTATTGCAGTTTTACATTAGAGCGACTGTATAAAAGAAACTTGATTTAAAACTCTGCAGTCCACAAACTCACCTGCTTTAAATTCTCTCTGTCTCTGTATCCATGTCGGTGTCTTTGTGATGATCCAGCTCAGAAATCCAGTTCAAATCCTTACTGAATCCGTAGAGCCGCCCTTTCCATTCCATCTTATCCTGAGATCATTCGATACTCACATCAGGAGTTATGAGCCTATGAAGAGGGGCTGAGATACATTTGCCTCTCACCATGTGGAGCTGCTGGATTCATGTGTCCATCTACATTCTGTGTGAAATTGACCGACAGACACTCAGGAGATCACTAAGAACTGACCGTCATGCCAGAAACCCTTCATTCAGTCCACGTTGGAGACTTGTGTGAAACAGCATCAGAGAGTTTCCAGCTGCTGCAGCGGGTTGGGAAAGTAGTGATGAAGACAACGGAGCATTTAGATATGAAACATCTGAGATATGAAACATCTCCTTTAGAGGAGAGTTTAAGAAGAGCTGAACAAATGGGGAAAATGCTATCAGATCACAGCTAAGCAAGATGACCCAGGAGTATATGCTTTGGTATTACATGTTTTTTCTTGCTATTGGGTTGGAATAGTTCAAAAGATAACAGTCCTACAGCATTGAGTGGGGAATGAGGTCAGGAGGACATGCATGTTCATAGATCAAACTTTATGATGGTGAAGGTGCAGGTTTAGTCATTCATTTACCCATTTGGAGATGTGCTGATTGTAGACTTGATGGATTTAAATGTAAAAAGTCGCATTAGATCCTCTAATGAACAGCTAGAGCAACATCGTTTACGGATCTCTACTCTCTCGCTTTCCTCAGTCCTGCCTGCCGGACGCCCACAGTGACTAGTTCTAAGACAGCAAGGTTAACTGTCAGACTTTGACAGCGGCTACACTGAGGGTTCTTTCTCTGCCGCTTCCCAGTCATTCCACCAAACACTGTGTTCTCTCAAGACTCCTGTGCACTTCCAAAGTTCTTGAAGCTTCTGGGCAACTAAGGAGTTCTAGAACCATCATGAAGAAAGAGTTCCTCAACAAGCTCCTGTTTTGTTCACTTCAGGAACCGTGACCAGTGTTTAAAATAGCAGAATAAAAGTGAAGCTTTCTTCTTTGTTTTGCCTCGAGCCCCCAGTTCTTTTAATTCTCAGCGTAGATGCTGAAGACATGCAGAGAACCTTTTTGAAAAGGAATCTATGGCACAAAGAGTTCTACTGTTACAAGCTTCACATCATCATAAAAGGACACCTTTTAGTGCTACAGAGAACCTTTTTCAAAGGGGTTTGTAGAGAACCATCCATAAAACTGCAGAACCACTTCACCAAGTAGAGAACCACTCAATCATGCAAACAATTCTTTGAGTGTATATAGACTGTACATACGGAGCCCCGCTGGTGTATATTATATTGTATATATGCATATAATATTATATAGAACCATTTTCTTTACTAAGGAACCCTTGAATAATCGTATTTGTAGGAGTGTAGCAGAAAAAAAAATAAATATATATATATATATATATATATATATATATATATATATATATATATATATATATATATATATATATATATTATTGAAAACAGTAATTCCAAACTTTCACAGATTCACTGTACGTCTCTTCTCTGATCCATCTGTTCATTTGAAGAGCGAGCATCACCCTGTGCTTTTCCGGGACTCCTTTTTTCCCTCCAAACAGATGATGCAGTTCACTCCCAACTAGAGCTCAGAGCCTCCGAGCACTTACTCTCCACATTCAGCGCGGCAAGCTCGGCATGCTCTCTGCAAATAAGAATATTTAATAGGAACCGTGGTGTTTAATCATGTTCAGGGCTGCTCTTATTATACGCCGTTTTTCTCTCCCTGTGTAAACCCAGTGCTTCTGAATAATGCTCCTGCACCCCTTTCTGCCTTTTTTCATTAGAGAAACAGATGTTGGGTGAAATTGTTTCTCTGTCAGGAACCCTTAGGCTGGGTGAAAAGCGTGATGTTCTTGAGTAAGCTGCGAAAGTGAGCGTGAGGGCCTCATCACCAGGGCAGTCACAATGGAATTTTAGTGGTCAATTAGTTGCCAGATATGTAATGTGCAATTACCTATCATATCACTGTGCAAAGAAAACTGATGCATCTCCATTTTTGTCAATTTTTATTTTTCTACATGATTTCAACACACCAGGTGTCCTTTATATCATGTGGACATTTCATGAAGAATGGACCATTAGAAATACCCTAAAAATCACTTGGAATAAAGTCTCTTTACATTGACTTACATTGAAAAGGTAGGGTTTTTGCCCTCTCCTGTAAAGATACAATTTAGGAGATACTTGTTTTTATTTGGACAGAAACTGTCACATATTTGCTAACATATACCTAGTGTATTATAGTGCTCTGCTATTGGTTCATTTGAGCCTTTTCTGAAAGCACAATGTGTCCTGCATCTCCTACTACAGATGTCAAAATTGGTGTCAGAAGTGGGATAACTCCCCAGTGGACTACAAGCGGTGAAACCACAAACTCAAAAGATGACTAGCAAATAAGAACAAGCCCTGCCAAAGACTACAAAAGAGAAGATGGCAAGGAGAGGACAGTCGGCCAAGAGGATGGTAGCATAACAATGACCGGCATCAGAGCCTGGCGGAGGACAGCAATGTTTCAACAGGTATTTCTGGCATTCAGGAAGGCAGTATGGGGCATCTCTTCTGCCAGAGGAGCTGGCAGAGCAAAATATTTATAAACTCACTGCTGCTGCCCTCCAAAAGGTGTCAATAACAAAACAAACAAAAAACAACTCACCGCTGCCCCTAAAAGGCGTCATTAACAAACCTTACAAACAGACATAAATATATTACTCTGAAAATGATCAAATGTGGAAAATGCAACCCCATTTCCAACAAAGCTGGGACACTGCAAAATGTAAATAAAACAAAATACAAATGATGTGCAAACCATTTAAATGTATATTACCTATTAAATGAAATATGGTACAAAGGCAATATGTCAATGTTGAAACTGAGAAATTTAATTGCTTTTTGAAAAATAGTTGTTCATTTTGAATTTGATGTTAACAACATATTCCAAAAAAGTTGGGACGGGGAAACAAAAGGCTGCTAAAGTTGTGCAATGCTAAAAACACATCTAGGTTGTTCACCACTCTGTGGTGATCAAATAGGGCAACAGCTCAAGAATAACATTGATAAATGTAGAATAAAGAATGTTTGCTTTTTATCGTCTACGGTGCAGAACATCATTAAAGACTCAGAGAATCTGGAGAAATCTCTATCTGTGAGGGACGAGGCTGAACACCAGTATCTGCTGGCCGTGATCTTTGGGCCCTCAGGCAGCGCTGCATTAAAAACAGACATGATTCTGTAGTGGAAATCACTGCATGGGCTCAGAAACACTTCTGAAAACCACTGACTGTGAACACAGTTCATCACTGCATCCACAAACGCTGTTAAACTCTAAAACACAAAGAAGAACCCAAATATAAACAGGATCCAGAAACGCTGCCACCTTCTCTGGGCCTGGGGGGGGGGGGGGGGTGCTAAAGTGTCCTGTGGGCTGATGAATCAACATCTGAAATTCTTTTTGGAAATCATGGACACTGTGTCCTCCGGACTGAAGACCACTCAGCTTGTTATCAGTGCTCAGTTCTAAAGCCAGTGTTCATGATGGTTTAGGGGGCATTAGTGCTCATGGGTGACGTGCTCATCTGTGAAGGCTCTATTAAAGCTGAATGATATAAACATGTTTTATCAACATCTGCTGCCGTCCAGACGACGTCTTTTTCAGGGAAGGCCTTAATTATTTCAGTGAGATGATGTTAAACCACATTCTGCATGTATTACAGCAGCACTGCTCCGTACTAGAAGAGTTCAGGTGCTAAACTGACCTGCCTGCAGTCCAGACCGGTCACCACTGAGAACATTTGGCACATTATGAAATGAAAAATACGACAAACGAGCCCCTGAAACTGACGATCAGCTGAAATCCTGAATCAAACCAGAACAGAAAACATTTCACTTTCAGAGCTGCAGCAGCGTCTCCTCAGTTCCCAAACACTGACAGAGCTGTTGAAGAAGAGGTGATGGACTCAGCGGTGAACAGACCCGTCCCAACTTTTTTGGAATGTGTTAGTATTAAAATAAAATAGGCATATAATTTCCAAAAAAAAAAACCAGTGCAGCACGCGGTTCAACGTCAGCGCAGCAGCACAAAACTTTGGGAGAGTCTGTTCAACATAAATGATGAACTAACCTAACTTTGTGTAAATAGAGCTCAATATAGAAATATGTCCACATATGCAGTCGAGACTGACGCGGCTTTTTTCTGAATTTCTACAAACACCATTTCATTTTATAGTAAATGAGTTTGGGCTGGTTTATGTTTATGAACAGACGCCTACAGATCAACATAGTAAAGGAGCTCATCTGTGATCCTGAGTTTAAAGCCAGTTTTTATTCAACTTAAACTTGGAACTAAGTTGCATTAAGTTAATTAATATTTTAATACTTTTACTTTATACTTAAGTACATTTGAAGGTAAATACTTCAGTACTTTTACTCAAGTGGAGGTCTAAAAGGGAGGAACTTCTACTTTTACTGGAGGAATATTTTACCTTGTGTGTCTTGACTTTAACTCAAGTACAGGGTTTGTGTACCTCATCCAGCTCTGTGTACTACACAACATCATAATGCTTCTCAAGAAATAACACAATGCACCAATCACAGCCCAGCTATTTTTAAACATCTCCCTGTCCTGTGCCTCTCCTTGTGCAGATGGTATTCTTTGGTCTTCTCATGATCAAACGGACATTCCTACAGATGAGGCCAGATGAGGTGTCAAACTGGTTGTCATACTGCCAAAAACACGAGAGGTTGTGAAAGCAGGTCTAAAAGGAAATGGAAGAAAAACAACCGCTTTGTGACTAATTTAACTGATTAATTACAGTCTTTTACCATCTTGTATTATTTATTGCAATATGCTTCAGCTCTAATGTAGATACAAAACATAATGAGTGCACAAAAAAGTAATTTATTATTGCTGTTATTATTTATATAGATGAGCAACAAACAGCAGTGGAGGAAAGCAAAACATTATAAATGTGGCAGCAGATTATAATTGTGTGTGTAACAATAGGCAGATTTGACTTCCTTCCAGGCTGAGTATTCAGTAAAGAGTCTTGAAGCTCTGGGGTCCAGGTATGAGAAGAATGTTGAATATCTGGAGTCTAACTACAAGTGCTGTTATGGGATGGCAGGGAGGTGGACCCAAGTGCAGAACTGAAAGCCAGCAAAAAGGGGCGTAAGGAGATATGTGGGGGCAACAAAGTGCATGTTTGGCATTGCTATGAGGTGACCTGGAATCAAACCGCTGCTGTAATGATCGGCAGTCCACGGCGTTACTGCTGCGCCACTGGGATGCACTGATGACCACGGGCAAAGCACCTCAAGGATGGTGGAAATGAGGGGACGGGGACAAATGGCAAACAAAGGAAATGCCACAAGCAGCATGCTCAAACAAAGGCGGAGTTAGAAAACAGCAAAAAAAATAAAACAAGACACTTCTTCCGTGATTGAGAGAAAGTTCAGCTTTATGTTTTGCCGGTTTTCTCTTTGAGGAGCAAACACTTTTGCATGGCTGAGAGCCATCTCTTGTTTAAGCCTTCTCTTGAGCTTTTAAGTCCTGTCCTGTCCTGTCCTGTCCTGTCCTGTCCTGTCCTGTCCTGTCCTGTCCTGTCCTGTCCTGTCCTGTCCTGTCCTTTAATACCATACCGGTCACCCCTCCACAAAGGTGTGACAAACAGTGGCTT
Source organism: Pygocentrus nattereri (assembly GCF_015220715.1). Taxonomy (NCBI): domain Eukaryota; kingdom Metazoa; phylum Chordata; class Actinopteri; order Characiformes; family Serrasalmidae; genus Pygocentrus; species Pygocentrus nattereri. Next base: position 56,041,032 of record NC_051211.1, read on the forward strand.
TTGCTGCAGCATTAAATAGGGGAGCTCACAGGTGTATCAGGTTAGCCTGATTAGTCTATGGCTCCTTGCCACTGTCACCCTCTGCTGACCATAAGCAGTGCAGGCTGGGTGCCTTGCTGCCGTCGCCCTCTGCTGGCAGCAGATGGTGCAGGCTAGGCGCCTTACTGCCATT
>NC_051211.1:56048703-56051203 GCF_015220715.1 Pygocentrus nattereri
TGTGTCCTCAATTATTCACACTTAACAGGTCTGTAATCTAACAATAGGCACTGTACTGTAATACTGTCTACTTTCTGTAATGCATCATACAATATTACAGTATCCCACTTGCATTTTACAGTATACAGTAAGTGTACTTCATACGGTGACCTCTTACTCAATTTTGTGTTTTGCATTACTATTTTTTCCACATAGAACTGCAAGACAACTTCACAGGGGTGGCAGAGGGGTTCACACCTGAACAGGGGGGGGCGCTATTTGCACCATGGGTGTTGAAAACAATGCCATAACACTAAGGGAGATAGAGTGCCATTATAGAGGACACCGACGTCTTTGAAAACATCCAAACAGGCAGCATCTCAACCATCGACAGGGTGCTGAAAAGACACCAAATGAATATGAAGATGCTGCACACGGTTCCATTTGAAGGGAATGGTGAAAGAGTGAAGGGAGGCCAGTAGGTACAGGTAAAGCATGTAGAGCATGCAGTAACTGTACCTCACAGTAAACAGTACATCGTGTAGTGATGTACAGTACAGTGAGTGCGACTCTTACACATTTGCTATGGCTGTAGAAAAGAAGATGCAATATCTGCTGTATACATTTGATGTAACTGTATCTTGTCCAAAATAAAAACGCAGGTAATTCATAAAATTCATTTTGTGTCTCCTGGATTTAGTGTATAATGGAACTGGAAGCAAGTGAACCACCTCACAGCTTCATCTCCATGGATGAGGCCGGCTTCAACCTAACAAAACACAGAAGGCGTGGTCGAAATATCATCGGCCGCAGAGCTACGGTTGACGTGCCAGGCCAACAGGAACATAACCATGGGTGCTGCTTTCTCTGAGAATGGCTAACGCATATTCCCAGTATTGGGCCATACAGTACAGAGCATCTGGTCACCTTTGTAGACACTCTGTATGAGGATCTCATCCCTGAACAAGAGAGGGATCAGATTAGAGATGACTTGCCAAAGTACATCATAGTTTGGGACAGTGTCAGTTTCCATCGCTCCAACATCAGGCAATGGTTTGCGACCCACAGTAGGATGCTGGAGTTCCTACCACCCTACTCCCCATTCCTTAACCCCATTGAGGAATTTCTCTTAGCATGGAGATGGAAAGTATATAATCGCCAGCCACACAGACACAGATGACCCTTCTGGCTGCCATGGATGCAGCGTGTGATGACATCCCAGCAGATGCCTGCAGAGGCTGGATAAGACCCTCTAAAAGATTCTTTCCACGCTGCATCACAAGAGAAGATATTCGTTGTGATGTGGATGAGAATTTGTGGCCCAACAGACTGGAATGTCAGGAGGTGTGGTAAGACTTCCCTGTAATTCCTACTGCACTGCATGTACAGTTTTCCCTAAGGAGATCGTCCCATGTTCACATTTGCACTTTCGTTTTTTTAGTTTTTTTTCTTCGTGCTCTGTCTTTTCCTTTCGGGATCGCAATGACATACGTCAACAAATTACAGTACAAACCATAAAAGAGTAAATGTGGATCTTGTCCAGTCTCTTGCATCAATCTCCCACATACACTGAGGTGTAACCTACAATTTACAATAATTGTCATCAATATTTCAGCCATAGTTTATATCAGAACATCCCTCCAGAGCACGTGGTTATAATGACAACATGACTAAGCTATTTGACCGTCTTATCCGTACACAATGACACAGACTCGTCATTCTGATGGCACTGACGTGTTCGTTGACACAGATAATTACTTTAGAGAGATGAACTAAGGCTTTTGAACAGAAGACTGGCTTTTGCAGGTCATCCATGGGGTTTTGCTATTTGTACCAGTTGTTTTGAGAAATGCACGTACAGTTTTGCGAATGCCAAGGATGACTGGAGAAATGTCGCTGATCTGGGTCGAGAACGCTGAGACGGTTCTCTCTAATTTAAATTCTAACACATTACATCAGCCAATGAGCATCCAGTCGTCAGTTACACACTATCTGCTGTACTTTCACCACGGAGGCCAAGAAGAGTTCACCATCCTCAGCAGCAAGAGGCTCGGGACCCGAAACAGACCATAATAGTATAACTTATCCAATAAAGTTCCCAAAAGGCTTAAATATTTCAGCAGCCCGGCTCTGGACTGAAGCTGTAGTTGTGAAAATCCAGAGCTTCAACATATTTTAATGAGTGAATAACAGTCGTGGAGCTGGATCAGCGAGTGGGCTTAGACTCGCCTTTCATGACTCCGGTACGGTGGGACGGCGCCCCCGTGTCTCGCTGGGCAGCTTTGTTAGCTTAATTGGCAAGTTAATGAGTTGTTGTGGAGCCAAAGGGGGGCAAGAGCCAGACTCACACTGACACCACACAGCTCCCCCACCTCTCTCTCTCTCTCTCTCTCTCTCTCTGTCTCTCTCTCTCTCTCTCTCTCTCTCTGTCTCTCTCTCTCTCTCTCTCTCTCTCTCTCTCTATGTCTCTCTCTCTCTCTCTCTCTCTCTCTCTCTCTCTCTCTCTCTCTCTCTCTGTCTC
>NC_051211.1:56053703-56058703 GCF_015220715.1 Pygocentrus nattereri
AGGATACACACAAAAACCTCCACTTTCACTAAACTGCATGAAGTGCTGACCAGCAAGAACAGACAGAAAGAAACTCAGCAGAGTCCGTCTGAATCTCCATTTCAGCTGGGAGACACTTTGAGACCTGCCTTGGTTGGTGCAGCCTGTCCAACTGTTTCTTTAGTTTGGTTTAGACATGCGACAAATTCAAGCAGCACCAAACAACTAAAATGCATTAATTCACTAGAGAATTCAGCACCACTGCATGCTTTGGCTGCACTGGCTGCACAACCTGCTGCTTTAACTTTTCACTCTTTACAAACACTCATATCGTTCCTCCACTGTGAGCTGCTGCACATACTCACCGGCCACTTTATTAGTTTACTTGCTAGTAAAAGGCTGGACCCCCTTTTTCCTTCAGAACTGCTTTAATTATTCATGTCAGACTTTCAACAAGGTGTTGGAAACGTTCCTCAGAGATTCTGGTTGGTTATTTGAGTTCCTGCTGCCTTTCTATCATCTGGAACCAGTCTGCCCGTTCTCCTCTGACCTCTCACATCAACAAGGCATTTTCGTCCACACAACTGACCGCTCACTGGATATTTCCTCTTTTTCGGACCGTTCTCTGTAAACCCTAGAGATGGTTGTGTGTGAAAATCCCAGCAGATCAGCAGTTTCTGAAATACTCAGACCAGCCCGTCTGGCACCAACAACCACGCCACGTTCAAAGCCCCTTAAATCCCCTTTCTCCCCCGTTCTGATGCTCGGTCTGCACTTCAGCAGGTTGTCTTGACCACCTCTACACGCCTAAATGCAGTGCGTTGTGGCCATGTGATTGGCTGATCAGCTATTTGTGTCAACAAGCAACTCAACAGGTGTGCCTAATAAAGTGGCCGGTGAGTGTAAAGAACGACAAGCAATAAAACAATGACATGAGTTTGATTTTGACTCATGAATTGTGGAGTATATTTTTGGCCAAGCATCAGTGACCTGATCAGTTATATTTAAATCGGTGTTCATGAAGATGGTAAGCATCTCCACTTTGTTTCTCTGTTTGCTGTAATGCCGGGGAGCAATGATGAGGCCTGCATACGCTGAGAGAAGCGAGATTTATTAGGGGCGAATCCATAATCAGGGTCTAAACAGTCCAGGGTCAAAGAGCCAACACGGAGAGATGGAGGGACAGGCATAACGAAAAGGAAGACAGACTAAACACACAACTGAGGCCAGAAGAACAAACACCATGCAATACAATACACAGACCAGCAAACTAACAGGGGAAAACACAGGGCTTAAATACAGGAACAACGAGGGGGGTTAACCATACACAGGTGGACAACACAGGTGAGAACAGTCAAGGGCGGAGTCTAGAAACAAGGGGGCAGAACAGGAAAGAAACAAAACAAGGAAGCACATGGACAAATCCAAAAGGTAAACACAAGCACATGGAGGACTGGGAGGGGCCAGTCATGACATTTGCATGGTGGTGAACGTGAGCGTGACAGAGCATTTTCATCCCTGCAAAACTTCTGATCAATAAACAAACACCCACGTGTGTCATTTAGTCCGCTTTAGCCTTTCAGTCCATCATTTGAAGCAAAGGAAAAGACAAACTGGGGTGAAGCCTTTAGAGAATGAACTGGGTATGAAAACAGCCTGAAGTTGAGTGGAGACGTTATCTAACAAATGCTGCTGCTGGCGCCTGCTGCGCCCCCGACGCAGCTCATGATCAGGTTCAGAGGAGCCTAAATCAGTACTCAAGGAAAAGTATGGATACTTACATAAGATAATTACACAAATAAAAGTAAATGTACTTAAGTACCGATTCCTGCAATGGAACTTCTTAGTACATCCACCATTTATCAGCATGGGAAATGAAGATTGTGCAGCTCTGTTTTTCTCCTTTGGGGATTTTTGTCTAAAATAAAAAGCTGTATAAAAAAAAATAAAAAGTCAGGGAAGTAAAAATCGCAAAGCAGTAAAAATATTGCCACCATCAAAACTGTGAAAATAAACCAAATAAATGGAAGTAGGTTCCAAATAAGAATTACTAAAATGAAACTGAGTAAAAAGAATCCTTTACTTACTTAAACTGAAGCAAAAGTAATTGAAAATACTCAAGAGAGCAAAAGTCCATTAACATCTTAAAGAAGTCAATTTAATTGGTAAATAATACGAGTTACTACCTCTGAATGAGGTTATAAAGGCGTGACATGAAAGGCAGTTTTAGTCAGTTTAGTGGCCTAATTGTGACTCCGCCAGCCTTGTTTTTGTTTTTGAGACAATATGTTTCGCCCCACCACTTTTGGACGCATGGCGTCACCCCTGTGGATACGTACCAGCTTGGTCAGCATCTCCTTGACTGCTCTCAGCGTTTCACTGGGTCCACTGTTCCTCAACTAGGCCGAGATACACTGTCAACATTTCTTCCAGCCTCCTTTAACCCAAAACCATCAGTCAACTCCACTGGTGCAGAGAAGCTCTCTCTGCAAGACAGTGTCCATCCATCCGTCAACGCTGGACACTTTTATTGGCGCTTTTGGGTCAGTTCTCGGCTTTTAAAACTAGCACTATAACTGGAAAAGTTTCAGTCAGAGTGAGTGGCAGCTCAGTGGCAGCTTCCCTCTGTGCCTCCGAGTGCACATAAAAACAGACACAACTGGAATGCATTATGAACTGAACACGTCGTGAATGTTTTAGTTGATCCAGGGAAGCAGCCACAGACATCACATATAGAAAACGACTATATGGATGTAATTCAACACACTGCAGTCCATACTGAAATACTTTCCACACGCTAAAATATATTCCAGAAGTTTTTGCCATATAAACCAAATATATTTAAAAACACATTCGGTACGTTTAGCTACATCTGGAACCTCCATTACACTCAACTCAACACAGAGAATCACACACACTGATGAATAGATTTGGCCATTCGTCTGTCTGTCTGTCTGTCTGTCTGTCTGTCTGTCTGTCTGTCTATCTATCTATCTATCTATCTATCTATCTATCTATCTATGTCTGTCTGTCTGTCTATCTATCTATCTATCTATCTATCTATCTATCTATCTATCTATCTATCTTATCAGTCTATCTATCTATCTATCTATCTATCTATCTATCTATCTATGTCTGTCTATCTATCTATCTATCTATCTATGTCTGTCTATCTATCTATCTATCTATCTATCTATCTATCTATGTCTGTCTATCTATCTATCTATCTATCTATCTATCTATCTATCTATCTATCTATGTCTATCTATGTCTGTCTATCTATCTATCTATCTATCTATCTATCTATCTATCTATCTATCTATCTATCTCTGTCTCTCTCTCTCTCTCTCTCTCTCTCTCTCTCTCTCTCTCTCTCTCTCTCTCTCTCTCTGGTCTGGGAAAGACCATCAATGCATATTGTGGTCATTTTTAGCTTTTTGCTGCACAACAGTGAACAAATGATAACAGCGCTGTTTATTGCACAATCCTTCACTTTATAAGTGCTTTTTGGTACCAAATCACCACCGTGAGTTTTATTCAGCACCAATCCAGCGCCGCCCCTCTTCTCACGCTGGGGCTGAGTCTCAAACGGCTCCCTGCTCCCTACATAGTGCACGACGTAGGAGATTAAATACTGGATCCTGCAGCCCAACAGAGCAAAACACAGCTCAGAAACACTCGATTGGGATTCAGACACGTCCACACTCCATAAACGATGCTCTACTGTGACTGTAGAGGCTAGAACTTCTAAAGATCCATAGCTAGAACACTGTTTAGGGAGTACGGAGTTTGATGCCACTTGTGTAAAACATTCAAGTGATATTATCTAGTCTTTTATACTGCAGTTTTACAGTAAATCATACAGTAAGTGCTTTAATTGAAGCCCGTGATAGTAATGATGACACTATAGGGACTCACTGTCACCTTTTAGGGTAGAAAGTGGTATTACGAGACAGGATGGGACAGCTTGCTAACTTCAGTTAATAAATGTAGATCATTTTGGAATCTTTTAAACTAGAAATCTTATAAATCTTGCCTTTAACTGATAAAGTCATATGAGATATACTATACCAGATGCATTGATTGAACCCAAGGCATTAATACAGATAGTCATAAGTCAAATTAATACAAAATAATCATTTAGATAAGATAAGATAAGATAATCCTACATTAGTGCCACAAATGGGGAATTCCCTGTGCTACAGTAGCAGAGATAACAAGGCGTTCAAGAAAAGAGGTAATAAGAGACGATTAATAAGCAAGTAATTAACTGTGTAAAGTACTTAACGTTACAGATTGTTACCTGTTATTATATATATATATATACACACACATATATATAATAGTAAAGATTAAATATATATATATATATATATATATATATTTTTTTTTTTTTTTTTTTTTTTTTTTTTTTTTGTTAATTACAAAAATGAACAATAAAAAAACTATTATAAATAAAAAAGCAATCATAGTTACACTGTGAGGGAAATTAATAGGGATAATATTAATATTTCTATTGGGAGTCTGTTCCAAACCCTAACCCATATATTTACAGTTATAATTAAATCATTCAAAAAAAAAAAATGCTGTTTTTATTAAAAGATATCTGTATTTATTTTGAAGTTTAAGGTTAAGTTTTACATTGAAATACTTTATTTTAAAAATACTGTTGCTGTTCCAGTTGTGAGGTGGTCATAGCTGTGAGTACACTGAGTATCTCTTTCAAGACCAGAACTGTCCCTTTTAACCTCAGACATTTTCAGTCGGTTAAACCCAGTGGTGGACAGTACCTGAGTATCTGAGTATCTGAGTAACTGAGTAACTGAGTAACTGAGTAACTGAGTATCTGAGTAACTGAGTAACTGAGTACTTGAGTAACTGAGTATCTGAGTAACTGAGTAACTGAGTAAATGTAATTAGTTTCTGTACTTTAGTATTTTTGGTGTATCTGTACTGAAGTTTCTCCGTTCTGGACTTTTTCCTTTCACTCCACTACATTTCAGAGTCTAATATCCGACTTT
>NC_051211.1:56063703-56066203 GCF_015220715.1 Pygocentrus nattereri
GATTCCCAGATGGAGAAGCGTGATTGGTCACTCCAGAGAACTCGTCTCCACTGCTCTAGAGTCCAGTGGCGGCGCTTTACACCACTGCATTCCACGCTTTGCATTGCGCTTGGTGATGTAAGGCTTGGATGCAGCTGCTCGGCCATGGAAACCCATTCCATGAAGCTCTCTACGCTGTTCTTGAGCTGATCTGAAGGCCACATGAAGTTTGGAGGTCTGTAGTGATTGACTCTGCAGAAAGTCGGTGACCTCTGCGCACTATGCCCCTCAGCATCCGCTGACCGCTCTGTCATTTTACGTGGCTGACCACTTCGTGGCTGAGCTGCTGTCGTTCCCAATCGCTTCCACTTTGTTATAATCCCACTGACAGTGGACTGTGGAATATTTAGTAGTGAGGAAATTTCACGACTGGACTTGCTGCACAGGTGGCGTCCGATCACGGCACCACGCTGGAATTCACTGAGCTCCTGAGAGCGACCCATTCTTTCACTAATGTCTGTAGAAGCAGTCTGCAGGCCGAGGGGCTCGGCTTTATACACCTGTGGCCATGGAAGTGACTGGAACACCTGGATTCAGTGATTGGGATGGGGAGTGAATACTTTTGGAGATATAGTGAATATAAACTACATTTAAAATGATTTTACTTGTGAAAAGCCCAAACTGCAGTTTTGAGAATCTTTGGTGGGGTAGAAAGTGAAAGTGTTGTGAGGAAGGTGGAGGGGGGGGGGGTTGTGGTGGTGAGGGGCTGCAGCGCTGGGTGTTATTCCTGTGGCTGATCAGAGGTGGCAGTAATGTATGAACTGATTTCTGCTCAGTTGAGGTGGATATCTTTCTCCATCCGTTTCCGTGTCTCACACACTTACTGCTTCCATTACTTTACTCTGACACACACTTTCACATAGCCTTTATGCCCTGTGTGTGTGTGTGTGTGTGTGTGTGTGTGTGTGTGTGTGTGTGTGTGTGTGTGTGTGTGTGTGTGTGTGTGTGTGTGTGTGCAATGAAAAATAATACTTTAGATCCACTTAATTTTATTCTCTAAATCAATTCTGAACTGAAAGACATCATTCATACATGCAGTCACCGGAGCGACAGAGGGGGCGTGTCCTGTCCAATACTCAAATGTTCCCCTATCAATAAAATAATCGGTTTAAAGAGTCACATGTTACTAATCCCAAATCCAGTATAAGGGTCTCTTGCTATTGAGACCCTTAACCCTTGTGTGATGTTCAGGTCTGTGGGACCCACGTTCAGTGTTTTGAATAAGATTAAATGATGTGATTTATTATTATTCAGCCTCAGATTCTTGGATTTTGTTCATTTTCCCTGAAGAACATATAAAATAACCCGTTTTCAGGGTCTTCACTCTGTTCACCCCCCACACACATTTATATTACACATGTGGTGCTGGGCTGAACCCACGGGGAGTAAAAGTGTGGAGGTGCTGTGTCCTTCACTCTGCTCTCCTCCTACTTGGCCTGATGTTAGTGTGTGTGTGTGTGTGTGTGTGTGTGTCTTCAGGCTGAATTGATTATATAAACAATAATGTGGGTCCAACAGACCACTGAGTAACACACACACCAGCACCACACCACACTGTATAGTCTGATACTAAACTGGGCCAGAACACCTACCATAGCTGTGTTTTAGTGCAGCTACAGCCCAGATGATTCTGTCTGATTGATCCAAATCAAAACTGAAATGTCCACCAGTTTGTGACTGCAGTCATTAAACTGCAGCTGAATTCATTTTTCTTTTTATACGCAAGAAAATCGCAGTTATTTGTTTATTTCTATCGCACTCGGCTGAACATCACCGGCTGAACATCACTGGCTGAGTATCATCACCTGAACATCACCGGCTGAACATCATCAGCGGAACATCACGGGCTGAATCTCATCACCTGAACATCACCGGCTGAACATCAACAGTTGAACATCACGGGCTGAGTATCATCACCTGAACATCACCGGTTGAACATCATCAGCGGAACATCACGGGCTGAATCTCATCGGCTGAACATCACCGGCTGAATCTCATCACCTGAACATCACCAGCTGAACATCATCACCTGAACATCACCGGCTGAACATCATCAGCGGAACATCACCGGCTGAACATCATCAGCGGAACATCACCGGCTGAACATCATCAAGTGAACATCACCGGCTGAACATCATCAAGTGAACATCACCGGTTGAACATCATCAGCGGAACATCACGGGCTGAACATCATCAAGTGAACATCACCGGCTGAACATCATCAAGTGAACATCACCAGCTGAACATCATCAGGTGAACATCACCGGCTGAACATCATCAGCGGAACATCACTGGCTGAACATCAACAGTTGAACATCACCGGCTGAACATCATCAGGTGAACATCACCGGCTGAACATCACCGGCTGAACATCACCGGCTGAACATCATCAGGTGAACATCACCGGCTGAACATCATCAGGTGAACATCACCGGCTGAACATCACCGGCTGAACATCATC